>NC_142946.1:53069808-53279808 GCF_046866305.1 Octopus bimaculoides
TTCTTATAGGAAGAGGACAACAACAGTGAAATCTTTTATCTTCCTTTTTTATTTTAGCCATTGGGATTGGGCAGTGGCTGTACTGGGGCAGTCAAACCAAATGACCCCAATACTAATTTTTTTCTAAAGCCTGGTACTTATTCTATCAGTCTCTTTCACTGAACTGCTAAGTTATGGGAATGTAAACACAACGACACTGATTGTCAAGTAATGGTGGGGTACAAACTCATGCACAAAGACACACACACACACATATAGTATTCCATAACTGCCATCTCTGAAGAGCGCAATGTTATATAATCGGACTGTTACCTGACAGTCCATTGAAGCCCTAGTGTGAAACTGACTGGTAAGATCAGCTGTAATGGATATACAATACAGTACACTTCAATATGTATCATCATCATCATCATCGTTTAATGTCCATCTTCCATGCTAGCATGGATGGGACGGTACCACAAGAGCTGGCCAGGCCAAAGCCTGCACCAGACTTCTGTGACTGTTTTGGCAGGATTTTTACAGCTGGTTTCCCTTCCTAATACCAACCACTTTACAGTGTGGACTGGGTGCTTTTAAGTGGCACCTGCACTGACAGGGTCACCAAGTACTTTTAAAAAACTTTTAAGAGGCACGGGTGGCACTGGGGGAGGTGATGATGAAAAGGTTATAGTGAGACAAATACAGGTGTCTTGCTGTAGAGGAAGTACAAGGTTACCCAGCTGGAGAGAGAAAGATCAGGAATGAAGACAGAAACATTCTATTTTTACATTTCATGCCACACAATAGAACACATAAGCATCAAGGGAGATAATCATACTGGAGTTATCTACCTTGATAGTTAGCTAGCTAGATGGAAAGCTGTAGGATTTAAATCGTTTTATATGTAAGCTCTTCAAATCTTTTCCGACTCCTTGATTTCAAATTGCTAATCCCACATCACCATGAAGAGACAGTTACCTCTTTTTACATTAACGGTCATCCAGAAGTTACTATCCATTTATGAAGTCTCCACAGGAAAAGAAGATTAGAGCGGGAATGGCTAACTTCCAAACCAGATATGTGTGTGTCTTAATAAAGTACAATGTTTGTATGAAGAAGATAGGAGCAAAATTACGTGAAGAATATAATTTTGTTGAGAGTATACATACCAATGGCTTGTCTATCATCTGGTTTGTATGTAACCTCCAGATCAGGTACAAATTTCTTCACTTGTTCCACAAGCTCTGCTGGTGAAAAGCTCATTGCATTTACATTATAAGTTCTCAGTGTTAATTTATCTGCTGGAGTGGACATAAATTTTACTACAGACTCAAGACAGTCATCAATGTACATCATGGGCAATCTTGTGTCAGGTTTCAGGAAACACTCAAATTTCTTTGTAGACATGGCATCATGGAATATGTGAACTGCATAATCTGTTAGAGAATGGAAAGGATGTATAACATTGAGGAATTACATCTGATTCAGTTGGCTTCAAGAAGAATTTAATAATGACAAATTCAAATGAAAATTTTAGTTCACAGGTATGTGTATCAGTATGGCCGTGCAGTTAGGAAATTTGCTTCACAACCATGCGGCTTTGGGTTCAGTCCCACCTTACAGCACCTTAAGCAAGTGTCTTTTACCATAATGCTCGGTTGACCAATGACTTGAAAGGGAATTTGTAGGGAAGCCTGTTGTGTTTGTATGTGTGTGTGTGTGTTTTCATGTATATATATTTGCGTGTGTGAAAGCATGTGACTTAGTGACTAGGGTATTTGGTTCGTGATTGTAAGGACATGAGTTCAATTCCTGATAGTGGATTGTGTCCTCAAGCAAGACATTTTATTTCACATTGCTCTAGTCAACTCAGCTGGCAAAAAATGAGTAGTACCTATATTTCAAAGAAGCAAGTGAAACAGCTCAACTAGGAATTGAACCTACACTGCTGACTACATTTGCCACCAATCTAACATGTTCACATATATATATGTTAAGGTCTACTTTGATATTTTGTTTAAAATGGTTTAAGAAGTATACTTCATGAAAAACAAAAAAAAAAGAATTTTAACTCCACTACCACAAAAAAAAAAAAAAAAAAAAAATTAGTTATACAAACCTGTTGTTCCTCCACCTGGGTTGCTATCTGCAGATATAATTCCAGGGAAGCGAAGACTTCGGAAATCTACACCAAATTTATAATAATAGTACTGAAATGTAAATCATAGTACCCCTATGAACAACATTCATAATATTGTGCAGAATGTAAGATTTCAAAAGCCACTTAAGACGGTAGATCTTAACCTTTTATAGGTCAGCACAACCTTTCACCAAATGGTGTTTTACATATGACCCCTTCATATATTTTGTAGTAGTAGTAGTAGTAGTAATAATCCTTTCTACTGAAAGCACAAGGCCTGAAATTTGCGGGAGTGGGGACTAGTCGATTACATAAACACCAGTGTTTCACTGGTACGTTAGAGCTGGTACCACAAGAAAAGCACCAAATACACTCTGTGAAATGCTTGGCAATTAGGAGGCGTATCAAGCAGTAGAAATCAAGCTAAAATAGTAGAGGAACTGTTGTATTCCTCTCGGGGGACTCGCAGAGAAAACATAACGAGTTGTACAACTTAGTTATCACATTTATTTATTAACTATAAACAAAGAACACACTCACCGAATGTTCGTTATCAAGAAACAAGAATGTTGTCCTCGCCATATATATCAATAACCTTCAACCTCAACAGTCATTCAAAACAACAACGAAACAGGGACCCCAGACGAACCACATTGAAATATGGGACCTCAGACGAACAATGAACAAATCTAACAGTCCATATAACAGGAACTCATCTATGTGAATAGTAGCTTCCAATAAGAAAGATCACGATAAGCCATCCAACCCACGCCAGCATCGCAAGCAGACATAAAACAAGGAGGATGAGGAAAATAATGATGATATTGAATTTTCATTGATAAACAGGAAAGAAATGTCACTAACCTCTCCAAGTAATTCACTATGTACTTTTGAAACACCATATATAGTCCTTGGTCTCTGGATTGTTAAATCCGGAGTTGGATTTCGAGGGGAATCAGGACCAAAAGCACCTGGAAATTAAAAAAAGTTTTTATATATGTAGGTGTCTGTCTGTCTATCTGTAGGCAAGTGTGTATGACTGCACACACATATACACACACACATGCTCACACACATATATATGGCACAATACTTCCCAAAACTTGAAACCATTAATTAATTATTATCTTAGCCTAATAAGATTATCCATTATATATGTCTGAACTTTCAAATATCAGAACTAGTTGTCCAGTTATCATCATTATTTTAACTTTTCCATGCTTGCATGAGTCAGATGATATTCATCGGGGAAAATTTTCTGTAGATGGACGCTCTTCCCATCACTAACCCTTAACTATTTCCAAGTAAGGTAATATTTTGCCTGGTCTGTCAGACAATGGCTGAACACATTTCCACAAAAGCACACTGTGTGTGTGTTTGTGTTTGTGCTTTTCCAAAAGTTACTGAGCTACATGCAGTGATATTCTTATTTCCTCTATCAACAATTTTTCTGTTGGCTTCATGCCTTCAAAGACATGTATAATAAGAGAACCCTAAATTGAAAAAAAAGAGGTAAGGGTTAGCAACAGGAAGGGCATCCAGCTGTAAAACAATGCCTCAATAATATATTCATTTAACTCATGCTAGCATGACAAAACAGACATAAAAACAAGCAAGTGAACAAACAACCATTCTAAATCTAAAGTTTTCATATACCTTACACATTACAAATGAAGGGATATAGACTACAGATTCTTTGGTTATTAGAACAACATACTCAACTCACCAAGCTCTCAGAAGTTCTATAGTAAATAACAGAGATATTTACTTACCAATTGTACTAGGAAGAAACAATTTCAGGCCATACTGTCTACACAGTTCAAGTATATTGTGAACTCCTTCAATATTCACCCTCATTGCCAGTGGGAAGTTACTCTCTCCTATGGCACTCAGTAAGGCACTAAAGTGAACAACAGAATCGATTTGATGAGTCACAACAATTTCCTGCAAGTTTTTGTAATCCAGAATGTCTGCATAAATGAAAGGTCCTAAGAAAAAGATAAGAGGAAGAGAACAAACATTACAATATAGTCAATTACACACACACACACACACACATCTCTGTGAACTTAAAGAAAATATACAGCAGAGTTGTGGCTCATCACTGTCAGCCTCATCCAGTTGTTCAAAGTCAGTTTAACTGTAATCCAATTGCTTAAGTTACAAAGAGAAGTAGGGGAAGTAGGGGTGACTATGGCAAAATTTTAGGAGGGACAATGCCCACGAACTTCTTTCATGGCCTTTGTCACTTGTGGTAGGGAAACCGTAGAAGTTTCCTTGGTGTTAATGAGTTATCTTCTTTCCTGAAACTGAAAACGTGGTCTGAATGGATCCTGCTAGAGTCACACATAAGGACCAAGTCGTAGAACTAAATGAGGTGATAGATTAATTCTAGGCTTCCATGCCAGTGGCATGTAAAAAACACCATTTGAGGTGGTACTGGCAACACCGTTGCCAGTACCACCTGACTGGCCCTCATGCCGGTGGCACGTAAAAGCACCCACTACACTCTTGGAGTGGTTGGCGTTAGGAAGGGCATCCAGCTGTAGAAACTCTGTCAAATCAGATTGGAGCCTGGTGCTAGTCCTCAGTCAAATCGTCCAACCCTTGCTAGCATGGAAAGCGGATGTTAAACGATGATGATGATGATGATCCAAGAATGGGGTTTTGCATACTTTCCATTTATCCAATTTTTCTCACAAGATTTGGATTAACATGAGATTAAAGTAGATGTGTCATGATATAAAGTAGTGGTTAATGTCAAAGGTGAACGAGATGCTCCAAGGTGTAACCAAACTTGGAATTACCATAGTAATACAAAATAAAACTTCTTAATTACACTCTTGTCCCTGCACCCATTTAAAGAGGTTTTAAAACAAGGACAATGTAAGCTTGTCGCCTTGTGGTAGTCTGTTGTACTCATGATTGTGAAATCAGGGTTTTGATTCCTGGACTGGGCATTGCATCGTGTTCTTTAGCAAAACACTTCAGTTCACATTGCTCCAGGTCACTCAGCTTCTAAAAGAGTTCCAACAATTGCTGGTGGTGCTGCTGCCCTCCTCATTGGTCTCCATTAGGGCTGTCTCTATGGTGGTCTCCATAGCATTTGTCACTCAGCTAACCTGGCTGGGAAGCTATCCCATTCAGAGAGGGGGAATTTTGTAATCTCAGTCATCTATGCATCGTGAAAACTGGGTTAGACTCTGGCCTTATGAGTATTAGGACATAAACCAGACAGACCTAAATAGAGGAAAAGCTAGGCCTCTGTTATAAAGATTAACCAATGATTTGTGCTGGTATGGTCATGTGATGAATATGGATGAGGACAGCTGCATAAAGAAGGTCCGATCTCCAATTGTGGATGGAACCTGTGGAAGAGGTAGACCCAGGAAGATGTGGGATGAGGTAGTGAAATATGATCTTTGACTGCTGAGTCTCATGAAAGTAGTGATAAGTGACTGAGACTTCTGGCGATTTGCTGTGCTTGGGAAGATATGTCAAGCTTAGTGAAATCATGGTTGCGGCCAGTGCCGGTGACACATAAAAAGCACCCATGCTGGTGATACATGAAAGGTGCCCGTACTGGTAACATGTAAAAGGCACCAGTGTCGGTGACATGTAAAAGGCATCCATGCCAGTGACCGGAAAGGCATCCATGCTGGTGACCTATAAAAGACACCCAGTACAATATGCAGAGTGATTGGCATTAGGAAGGGCCTCTCGCAGTAGAAACCAAGCCAAAACAGACGACTGGAGCCTGGTGCAGCATTCCAGCTCCTGTCAAACCATCTAACCCATGCCAGCATGGAAAATGGACGTTAATTGATGGTGATGACAAAATATTCACCCACATTTTATTACAAAAACTCAGGTGTGTGTTATTGTTACGTCTAAAAATTTGGGGAAATTACAACTGAAATAACAAAACAAAGAAGATTTCAAGATAGGAAATAGATTAAACTGTTTAAAATATTAAAGAGGCTGTTTAAAAACCTTACCTTCATTATAAACAGATTTGTCTGGTTTCACTATGTCAGACATAATAACATTGTTCTTTCCATATTTTTTTCTATAAAAAGAGAAAAAAAAAACCAAAAAAACTAAACAAGTGATTTTTAATCAAAATACAAATTATTTAGCTTTAGAAATATTTCATGACACCCATCAGCAAGTGATGGTTATATCACTTAGGGTTTGCCTTTAGCTATTGGAATTCATTCACTTAGATATAGTTGTGGCTGTATGGTAAGTAGCTTGTATCCCAACCAATCCTTTGAGGGTTGATAAATTAAGTACCAGTTGTGTACTGGGATCGATCTAATCAACTGGCCCCCTCCCACCAAATTTCAAGCCTTGTGCCTATAGTACAAAGGATTATGTATACATTCATGAATAAAACACCTGATCATGATCAGAGATGAAATCAACTGAACTACAAGTGTAGAGGTGAACATGTGTCTCCTTAGCAAAACACCTGTTCCTATCCTTCTATTGTACTTTTGCCTCTTGATACCTGGCATAAAACCACCTCGCTCAATACCACAACCCAACTCAATTGTGAGGTCTTGTCTCATAAGATATTTGGCAACCTCATTAGTGCTGGTAACATGATAAAGGCACCCAGTGCTCCTTGTTAGCATTAGGAAAGGTGTCCAGTTGTAGAAACCACACCTAAACATCAAACCTTATGCCAGCTTGTAGTACAGCTACTAAATGATAACGAAGACGATATTAACTCAAAAGAACAAAATATGTTGAAGTAATTTCTTAGCTAATTTAGTATAACATTGAAAAATAGAACTTGCAGGTTGCATACCTATATAATAAATATTAGTTAAAGAATTTAAAACAGACCCATTAATGCGTAAATAATATCCTAAATGAGGTCAAACAGTGAATGTGTTTGAGCAAGTATCATTGGCTGAAATTGTCAACTGTAACTATAAATAGTTTAGTGTTTTAAATATTTACATCTAAACTGGAAATGAAAAAATATACAACATTGCTAAACTAGTTAAGTTAAACAACTTTACAGGTGTTGATCAAATTGTTGTCAATATGAAATGTTCTAGGCTGGACGCAGATGTTTGTGACAACATTCCTAAATGCAAAAATAATTTTAAAATAAAAAAAATTATGCAATAGTAATGATAGGTAAACTGACTGAATAAATTAATGAATTAATTGATTAAGGAATGCATGATTGCTTTCGTTTTTCTCTTCATATTTTGTTGCTAGAATGTAGTGGATAAAAAAAAAAAAAATTGGAAGGTATGCATGTGTGACAGAGAGTGGGGTAGGATTTTATGAGAAAACATAGTCTATACCAGTTTCCAACATGTTGCCAATAGAACCCTGAGCAGCCGATTACAAAAAAATTACAAAAGGCTGCTCTGTAAAATGTATAATTATTCAGTTACATATAATTAATTCATAACATACATTTTTCAATTGAGATGAAACTAGGAAAACAAGTTTGTTGCTAGATAATAAAATCTATGTATTGGGTAGACTGACATTTCAAAAGCTTGTGGGTATATCAGAAAATATATTTAAATAATAAGGACTTTTGGTGAGGGAAAGGGCAGGAATCGTTGTTCTATATACATTTGGTGAGAAGATGGAATTTATTGTTCCTAAGTGTTAATAAGCGCAGGCATGGCTGTGTGGTAAGAAGTTTGCTTCCCAACCACATTGTTCAGGGTTCAGTCCCACTGTGCGGCACCTTGGCCAAGTGTCTTCTACTACAGCCTTGGGCTGACCAAAGCCTTGTGAGTAAATTTGGTAGATGGAAACTGAAAGAAGCCTGTCATATATATATCTGTGTGTGTGTGTGTGTGTGTATCAATGATCTACTTGACACTACATAATCGATATCCACTCTTATGGAGATGGCACAATCCTTCATTCCTCTCTGACCATGTATCATTCACACAAAGCTTAAATACTACAGACCAAGCCTGTATTGACCCCACAAATGGGACCATCCTCCAGTAGGGCCATACTAACTGTCTTTTAACAGCAAAAAATTTCAAGATCTACTTACATAAAAAAAAACCCCACCATCACACCACAACCCCACTAAATATGAACAGCATTCACAGCTCTCACAATTGCTCCAAATGCTGGGTCCCACTATCACCAAGGACCTCTCCTGGTGAGAGCATAACCTTAGCATAGCTAGAGTCCCATCTAAAGATTTGCCCTTCTCTTCAGGACCAGAAAATATTTCGGCCCCCAATGGCTTAAATGAGACTTGCAATGGAATACTGTTCCTACATCTGGAACAGTGTATCTGTTGTGTACACACATATCCTTTACCACATCCAGAGACGTCTACTTAACGAATCATTAATGATCACTAACTCCAGCCTTTGATTCACAAATAAAGGGACTTCTCTCTCTGTCTTTTTTTATCATTAATATAATGGCCTCTGAATAGTAGAGGTATGTGATCAACCATCTGTGAGAAAGAAACACTCGCCGACCTACTTGTCCATCCTCAACTAAGCATTAATCATAATGACCAATCATTACTTCAAGAGTGTCCCAGCATGGCCACTTTCCTATAAATGAAAGAATAAAAGAATCCTTCTAGGCTATCAATAATTGAACTAAAGACATGTTAATAAAAACATCTTGCCTACATACATAATAGGCTTTATTTTTTATTCAGCAACAAAACCTCATTCCTAAAACACCTACACAAAGCCAAAAAGTTCAACGTAAAATGTATAGTTTTATTGATTTCCACTATATATATATATATATATATATATATATATATATATATATATATATATATATATATATATATATATATATATATACATATACATATATACATATACATATATATATATACATATATATATATACATATACATATATATATATACATATATATATATACATATACATATATATATACATATATATATACATATACATATATATATATACATATACATATATATATATACATATACATATACATATATAAACATATATATAAACATATATATATATATATATATATATATATATAAACATATATATAAACATATATATATATATATATATATATATATATATATATATAAACATATATATAAACATATATATAAACATATATATATATATATATATATAAACATATATATAAACATATATATAAACATATATATATATATATATATATATATATATATATATATATTTGTTTTGCAAGATTTTTGATGTGAAATCGTGTGTTGAAAATCGTGTTTATTGGCTAAACTGGCAATATGACCATCCCCAAGTACAACAATATATATATATATATATATATATATATATATATATATATATATATATATATATATAAAGTAGCAGCCATAATATAAGAGCCATTAAAAGCAAGTGTATTGAAATAGTTATTATAGAATGATAAAGAATTTTCTAATAGTATTCCATAAACTCACAAATCAAGTACAAATAATATAATTAGAAACGCAATTTCTAGTGTTTAATAGTCTATGCGTAAATAATTGGTTGAGTTAGTATGGGAGAAAAAAAACTTGTTTAGAAGTTGACTTAAACCTTGAATGTTTTGCAAAATAGAATAATGTAGGTTACACAGAGAATTAGTAAATGTAGAAGAAAGAGAGAGATATAAAAGAAGGAATAGAAAGAAAAAGAATAAGAGAACAGAATAATAAAAAAAAAAAAGAGAAAATGACAAAAAGGAAAAAGAGAAAAAAAGAAAAAATGGTGAAGTTTAAATATATGGAATTAGAAATGAGAAAGAAATTTTGCTGTATCTCAGTAGAGTCATTATGCCAATGATAAACACATGTGCTGGTTATATTTCACTTCTTTTATTAATATTAATCACTTAGAAAAGGCAGCAAGCTGGCAGGATTGTTAGCATACTGGGCAAAACGCTTAGTGGCATTTCATCAATCTTTATGTCTCGAGTTCAAATTCCACCGAGGTTGACTTTGTTTTCATCCTTTTGGGGTTAATAAAATAAGTACCAGTTGAATACTGGGGATCGATGTAATCGATTTACTTCACCACATCTGAAATTTCTGGCCCTGTGCCAAAATTTGAAATTACTATTAATCACTTAGCCAGCCAGTTAACTAATTGATTGTTTGGTTAACCATTCAATCAGCCAATTTGTCAAAGTCCTTTCATCACTATTCCACAACCTCATATCAATGGCAAACCAATGAGACTCCGGAGATACACCAAAATCTATTTCCACATAGCAGTTCGCATCACGAATCTTACAAGCCAAAACCAAATACTAAAAAGGAAAAAAGAAGAAAAGAAAGAGAAACTGAAGCACAGAAAGAAAACGAAGAAAGAAAGAAAGACAAAAGATATTGTTCTTAAACTTTTATGAAATCAGTTTGTTTTTGCACAGCGTTTTGTACTAAAAGCTTTCATTGGCTGCGTAGTTAAGAAGTTCTCTTCCCAACCACATGGTTTTGGGTTCAGTCCCACTGTATGACACCTTAGGTGTCTTCTACTATATCCCCAGACCAACTAAAGACTTGTGAGTGGGTTTGGTAGACTAACTAACAGAAGACTCTGTATGTGTGTGTGTGTGTGTGTGTGTGCGCGCGCATTTCTCCTTGTCTTGACATTATGTAATTCATTGTAAAGAAATGTCACAAGGAGTGTCATTAATTTCTAATTTCCTGCAAAAACATATTCAACAGAAAATCTTTTCAACTTTTTCATTTTTTTCCTCCTTTTCCTTTTCTGTTTTGTCATTTACTCTCTCTCTCATATGTATATATACACACACACACAAGGGGTTGATGAAAAGTTCCTGGCTTGAAAGGTATCGCAAAAGGCCTGGTTGGAGACCCAACCTTCTGAGTTCTTTTACAGGAAAAAAACTGAAGAACCACTGCAATAAGTGTGTTAATCTGAGAGGGGAATATGTTGAAGAAAATCACAATTAACTGATCCTCCAATATTTTCTTTTACCCAAAACCAGAAACTTTTCAGCACCCCCTTGTGTGAGTGTATATATATTGACGTCTTCCATTTGTTTCTTTCGTTGTTTGCAAAAAAAGTTCATATTCCATGTTTTTGTATTTCGTATTTCATGTTGTTTATGTTCTATGACATCCTGTACCCATATATGCATATATATATATACATATATATGTAAGTATGTACATATATGTATGTATATATGCATATATATATATATTATTTGTATTATCATCATTTATATATATATATATCAACATCATCATCATCATCGTTTAACGTCCGCTTTCCATGCTGGCATGGGTTTGACGGTTTGACTGAGGACTGGTGAGCCAGAGGCTGCACCAGGCTCAATCTGATCTGGCAAATTTTCTACAGCTGGATGCCCTTCCTAATGCCAACCATTCCGAGAGTGTAGTGGGTGCTTTTACATGCCAGTAAGGCGACGCTGGCAATGATCACGCTCAAATGGTGCTTTTCACGAGTCACCAGCATGGGAGCCAATCCGTGGCCCTGGCACGAGTGCCAATTAGGTGGTACTGTCATCGGCCACATCAGCGATTTTGATTTCGATTTCGCTTGCCTCAATAGGTCTTCCCAAGCAAGGTTTATTGTCCAATGAATGAGGGGTATTCATAAGTGGGTTGATTACACCCACTGGCTTAGGCCATGGGCTATGATCTCACTTGGCTTGTCGGGTCTTCTCAAGCACAGCATATCGCCAAAGGTCTCGGTCACTAGTCTTGCCTCAGTAAGGCCCAATGTTCGAAGGTCATGCTTCACCACCTCATCCCAGGTTTTCCTAGGTCTATCTCTTTCACAGGTTCCCTCAACTGCTAGGGTGTGACACTTTTTCACACAGCTGTCCTCATTCATTCGCAACACATGACCATACCAGTGCAGTCGTCTCTCTTGCACACCACATCTGATGCTTCTTAAATCCAACTTTTCTCTCAGGGAACTTACATTCTGTCATGTATGCACACTGACATTACACATCCAGCAGAGCATACTGGCTTCATTCCATCACCAGTGCTTTTACCCTGGCATATATGGTAGATCTATGAGAGAAAGATTTATCACAAATATCACAATAGCATAGTTTCTTTCTGGCATGAACATGTTCATGTATAGTTAAAACATCATCTTCAAAAGACAACTACCACAGGTATTGGAATGTTATGGCTTCTCCCCTGTATGTGCCCGCTTGTGTCTAGCTAAGGTACTCCTATGAGAGAATGATTTACCACAGACATCACAGTAATAGGGCTTCTCTCTTGTATGAATACTTTTGTCACTAGTTAATCTGCCACTTTTAGAAAATGATTTACCACAAATAGCACAGTAATATGGTTTTTCCCCAGTATGAATACGTATGTAACAAGTCAAACCACCACTTTGAGAGAATGATTTACCACAAATGTCACAGTGATATGAACACGTTTGTGACATGTCAAAATAATATTTGCAGAGAATTATTTACCACATATATACATATATATATATATATATATATATATATATATATATATATATATATATATATATATCATCATCATCATCATCGTTTAACGTCCGCTTTCCATGCTAGCATGGGTTGGACAACTTGACTGAGGACTGGTGAAACCGGATGGCAACACCAGGCTCCAATCTAAATTTGGCAGAGTTTCTACAGCTGGATGCCCTTCCTATATAAGCATGTATTTACAGAAGTAAATATATCTGTGCATTATACCTATGCATTCACGCATGGAAAGGTTGTAGTAATGAGAACTGCCAGGCAAGTAATTATATATGCCTTTAAGATATGTGGTGGAAATATGTAGGCAGGAAAAAGAATTATAGACTGAACATATCGATTACATATTTACAGACTAGGAGTCCAAAACAGCTGCTTGTTTCTTCTATGCATACAATGAATTGACTGTGAAAAGCTGAGAATACAAAAATACAGATCACACACCCACTTCATTGCCCTTTCGTGAAATTAGTATTTTTATCTTTTACTTATTTCTGTCAGAAAGAAACAAAAAAGGAAATGATTTTTTTGCCCAGAAACAAGCATGTGATGAACCCAGTACTTTGTCTGTTAAACAAAAATGGCCTAGACTCTTTAGAATTGATGAAATCATTAATAATATTTATTCTTCGGACAAAGAATAGAACAGTGAACACAACAATGTGGTGCAGCTTCTACAAAAAGTATTTTTGCACAGGCATCACTGCGTAATAAGAAGTTTGCTCCCCAACCACATGGTTCCAGGTTCAGTTCCACTGTGTGGCACCTTGGGCAAGTGCCTTCTACTATAGCCTTGAGGGCTGACCAAAGCCTTGTGAGTGAATTTGTAGACAGAAACTAAAAGAAGCCCATCAAATGTATGTGTATGTATTGTGTGTGTGTGTGTGTGTGTGTGTGTGTGTGTGTGACCACTGCTTGACAACTGGTATTGGTTTATTTATGTCCTCATCACTTAGCAGTTTGGCAAAAAGAGACCGACAGAATAAGTACCAGGCTTGAAAAAGAAAAGTACTGGGGTCGATTAAGAAATTCTTCAAGGTGGTGCTTCAGCATGGCCACAGTCTAATGACTGAAACAAGTAACAGATAAATGATACATTAAACAAAGGTCAACATGCTAGGCTGACTGGGTAACTAAGGCACCAGACTGGGTTACTAAGGCACCAGACTGGCAATAGTTGAGAGGTAGGTCTATTATTGTTATCCTCCTGAATTCTCTGGCAGTTCTGTCCACTAGTTTGCCTGCTATCATTACTCTGCGCTTGCAACTATTTACTGTTTTTGATCAGGAGCCCAAGTGAAAGGTAAAATTAAACATAGGGGCCCAGATCAAAGAGGGTTAAGGGGAATACAGCAATATCATGGCATTCTAACAATACATTCACGTTAAGATATACAAATTGCCATTTGGTATTAATGGCAATAATACTGCTTCCATCACTAACATTTATTTTCTGATTTTGATGTTAATTTTCTCATTATTATGACTGAACCAAAGATTTAAGTTGTTTAACAATCACTTACCTCATTACTTTAGCCAGACCAGAACCCAACTGTCCAAGACTTCCTAAAACAGAAAAAGAAATTATACAACATAGACTGGCAAGTGAACACTGAAATTGTCAAATAAGAAATTTCTTTTAAATAAGAGAGAATGAATAAATTATTTCTCGGTGGGATGACGAAGAAGAGGAAAATAATACAAGAGGAATAGGGTAACAAGGTAACATACTCTTTCCTGCAATTAGAGAATTAGAGTAGACACTAAATGTGGAGGAGAGTGTGGTAGAGTATGGTAAAGGGCAGAGTTATAGAGAAACTAGCAGGGTGGGGTGGGGGAGAAAATATCTGAAATGAATATCTTTGTTTAAAAACATAAAACTTACCTGTAATCAACACTCTTTGATTACCTTCATCTGAAGAATGATTGTGATGAGTGGATCGACAAAATGAAGTGCTTAATGCAGGAGCAATGATTTGTTTGGTTTGACTTAAAACACCAAATGTTCTTTTCAATGCAGACGTATGCATATTTACAGATTAGAAAGTCAATAGAATAAATACCAAACTGATAATTCTGAAAAGAGAAAATAATAATAATAATAATAATAATAATAATAATAATAATAATAACAACAACAATAACAATAACAACAGTTATGGCGTCAAATTTTAGCACAAGGCTTGCAACTTCGGGGGAGGGAGTGAATCAGTTACATTGACTCCGGTCCTCAACTGGTATTTCTTTTATCAACCCCAAAAGGATGAAAAGCAAAGTCAACCACAGTGGAATTTGAACTCGGAACATAAAGATGGATGAAATGGTGTTAAGCATTTTGCCCAGCATGCTAACAATTCTACCAGCTCACCAATGATAATAATAATAATGATTTTAAATTTTGGCACAAGGTCAGTAAGTTTGGTGGCGGGAGCAAGTCAATTACATCAACCCCAGTGTTCAACTGGTACTTATCTTAACAACCCTGAAAGGATGAAAGGCAAAATCAACCTCAGCAGAGTTTGAACTCAGAATGTGAAGACAGATGAAATGCCACGAAGCATTTTGCCTGGCATGCGAACAATTCCCCAGCTTGCCATCTTAATAGTAGCAGGAGTAGTAATAATAATAATAATAATAATTAATTCTGTTTTATTGGCCACAAGGGCTAATATAAATCAAAACATATAAGGACAAAGACAGGACAAAAAGTACAAAGGGTTTTGTTTTCCTTCGCAAGTGGAACTTTCTATTGTAGGCACAAGACCTGAAATCTGAGGCAAGGAATTAAGTTGATTACATCAACTCCGGCGTGTAACTGGTACTTATTTAATCAACCCTGAAAGGATGAAAGGCAAAGTCGACCTTGGTGGAATTTGAACTCAGAACGTAGCAACAGGCAAAATACCACCAAGCATTTCAGCCAGTGTGCTAAGAATCAGTTAGTTTTATATCTGTGTGTGTGTAGGCATGGCTGTGGGGTCGATTTGCTCGACTAAAGGCGGTGCTCCAGCATGGCCACAGTCAAAATGACTGAAACAAGAAATAGAGTAAAAGAGAATATCATTAATGAAACTGATATAATAACGGTTTTTGCTCAACTGATCATTTTGCAAGGCAGAAGACACGGATGCTGTTGCGGATAAATGCAACAGTGGGATGCGGATAAATGCAACGGTGGGATGCTGAGTTTGAGTGCTTATTTAAACCTTTGTTTTGTTTTTTTTTCTTTTGCATGATGCCAATTAGAATATCCATTTTCAATAAAACAAGTATCAGCTTGAGCAAAAGTATTAAAGTGCCGACAAGCAAAACAAAACAAGGCTTTCTTTGAAAGAGAATACTCTGATTTCCATAAATTTTTGGATCAAACTTTGCTAGAACTGGCTGCACTGGTTGGCAGTCGACCTGGCCTAGATCATTCAATAAAGGTGTCAAAGACTTTGCTAGACCTCTCCCTTCAGCTGCAAAACTTCGTTTGCAATTCTCTTCAGTTTAGTATTATTAGATGAATCAGATGGGAAATTCAGCAAGGATTGCTTCAGTTCTCTTTTTTGGTAGTGATTCATTATTTTGGGGCACTGATATTCGCAATAATTAATTCTAAGGTATAATATCGTAGTAAGAATAACAATTTCTTAAAATTTATGTATTTTTAAATTAAACTCGTAAGAGATTTCAGTTCAAGCAATTTTTTTTTTTGGTAGAGATGGACTATATGTAATCTGAACCTTTCCCCCCCTTATTTATTAATTTTTTTTACGTAATCCCACGTTTTAGGCTATGGAGATTCCGATTCTGAAAAAAAAATTTTGAAAAATTTCACCCCCCCCCCACCAAGCAGGCTATTTACATGCTAGAAATAACAGCCAAATCTCACAAAACTAGTGTTAGGGTTAGGGTCAGGGTTAGGGTTTGAGTTAGGGTTAGGTTTACCCTGTGGATCTATATAAAAACCGGGGGGGGGGGGGCAAAATTTGAAATTGAGATTTTTGAAAATTTTTTTCCCAGAATCGGATTCTCCATGGTCTGAAACATAGGATTCCGTAAAAAAAAAAAAAAATTTAAAAGGGGGGGTATACCCAGATTACATATACTCCATCTCCACCGATTTATGGTAGTAAACGCATCACTACACACGTATATTATCTGAACAGAGACGGACATTAAAATGACTTTTTAATGTCCGTCTCTGTTCAGATAATATACGTGTGTAGTGATGCGTTTACTACCATAAATCTTTAACTACAGCAACAATTCTTCACATACTTTTCAACAGCAATAACGACAATCACTACCACCACCACAACAACAACAACTGACCCAGCGTCAGCCACTCCTTAAGTCAACCCACAGTTGATGACCGGGTCAGCAGCCAATTCTGCGACAACAATTACGGCTACAACACTTTGGACCAGCTCTAATTTACCCACGTTTTCATATCACTAACTACTAAATCGAAAGAAATTCAATTTATTGCATCTTTAGCAACTTCAGATATTGTACTTATGCGACAATGTATTATTATTTCAAAAGTGGATAAAACAAATTCTCATACTGGGGAGGGGTGGTGGGATGAGATTCTAACTGGGGGTACCGAGCACCCCCCGTGGCTACGTGCCCGAACTGCAACCACCGACTTGTTTAAACTTGTTTGAGTTGAATGTTAATGATGGTAGTCTTACTGGCTACGGAGCGTTTGTGAAGGTCATGGATACACAATAATCTCCCAAAACAAATCAAACCAATATAAACATCACCTGCACGCTTAATCTACATTTTAGCTACCATCTTCCCCTCCACACACGCTAATACTTCTTTGTAGTTAACCTTCAGTTACATCGTTCGACGACTCATTCAACTCTCTCTCTCACACACATACACACTACATTTTAACTATCCCCTTCGTACACACTACGTTTTTAGCTATCCCCATTCATCCTTTCTCTTTCAGTCATACGTACACAAAGCTTTCGTAGATTAAATTACCCAATGACCAAATAATATACATTCCCTCTTTCACTCATTGAGATTAGATGCCCGAGCAGCCAGAAATAGCATCCGTTATTATATTCTACAATCTTAAAAAAAAAAAAACAAAGGAAAAAAGGGGGGCGTCGGACATTGCACCTGAATGGCTGGCATGCCTTTGCTAATAGGTTTACTTGATCAAGGCTTACCTGGAGGCTAAATAACACCCTTATAAGATAATTGTATTATATCTACAAAATAATACATTATAAATATATAAATATTCTAAATACGTCGAGAGAAAATATAAATTAACAGCCTTCATCTAAAAATAATTCACCTTTGTGTGTGTGTGTGTGTGTGTGTCGTTATTCTCCATCGTTTTAAAACAATTCATCTTGAGAGTGAGAGAGAGTAGGTTTGGGGGTGCTATTTCTCTTCAATACAACGTTCATTCTGCTGCTTATTTCAAGGTGATCAAGATAGACTACGCACTAACAGGTTGGAGGCGATAGACTACGCACTAACAGGTTGGAGGCGATATTACTGGGCGTCTTGATTGTTTTATAACTTCAGCCTTCCTCCTTTTCCACTGCTTGCTACAATAATATATCCTTCTGACTTTTATAGACATGCCACAGAGTGAATTAGGATTGTTTCTTTTTATATGAGAAACATTACGCTCACGCATATTCACAAGTGCGCATGCAAACTCAGACATGCATTCACATTTTCTTTAGCAGTTTTCTCAGTCTGGAGAAAGACTGAGTTCATGACCCTCACAAGCAGTGAGGCAAATGAAATCAACCCAGATGGGTTTTCACTTGAACTGGGTTTTGTTTCGGCGGGGGGGGGGGGGGGGAATTCTTTTCTGCAAGAAAAACAGGCAATTGAAGGAATATAAGCAGACTGACGTTCCAAGGACGAAGAAATGAACACAATCATAATAATGGCTAATGCGACGACTGGGAGGGTGGGGAACACAATATTGGTGATGAGACAGGGAAAGGCGAACTAGTTAGAAAGTCCTAGAGGTGGATTGTGACACAAGACCAGCAAGCTCTGAGGAGCAGCGGCAACTAGAGTAGTAACAGTAGGAAGAACAGTGAGATGAGAGAGCACATCAGGGGCCGATCAGAGGTAGAAAAGAAATTGGAGTGTACTAGAGAATAACTTCATGTCAATATCGGGTGGTCTCTAAGGCGGTGAGCTGGCAGAAACGTTAGAATGCCGGGCGAAATGCTTAGCAGTATTTCGTCTGTCTTTACATTCTGAGTTCAAATTCCACCGAGGTCGACTTTGCCTTTCATCCTTTCGGGGTCGATAAATTAAGTACCAGTTGCGTGCTAGAGTCGATCAAATCGACTGACCTCCCCCCTCTCCCAAAATTTCAGGCCTTGTGCCTAGAGTAGAGAAGAATATGGGGTGATCTCTTGGGATGTGTTCTACGTTGTCGGAATGTGTCGTAACAGTACAACACCAGCCAGGTATGGAAGCAGTGTCGTCTTAAGACATGGGCACACCGAGCATATATCCAGGGACCTCACGGGTCTAGGAATCCAATTCTGATCTATGTATGCTGTGGCTTGCTGCCATTAAATTATTATACGGCTATGTGCGGTGGTTTGTCCAGGGACCCATACTGCTTAAGACAGCTCCATACGGAAGCAATATTTCTGTACAGGTATCACTTGAGTTTTGTTCGTAACCTTAAGAAGCTGAAGTATTTTCGAATTGTGAAGAAGGCCAGGCCTTGAGACTGGCCATCTTCAGGGATATTACCCTATGTTGAGGTATATATGTTCAACAAGCGAGATCGTCGGTAATAGTGAGGACTTGGCATTCGAACGATCGTGAGGTTCTAGTTGTGTTATTCATATTTAAGGTGAGGGCAATGCCCTATAATGCTTTCTTGATATATGCAGTGATTGTTGTTGTGGGAGAAGGAGAGATAGATACTATTTCTATGAGCCCATTGGAAGATCTTTTCTGTCTTTCTGCAAGTAGAGTAGTCATGAGGTGTCTAGGTTGCTAATGGCGTTTCAGAGAAGGTTAGAGAGCAATGAACGGTGGTAACATTCGTAGAGAAGTGAGCGTGGAAAGACTTCCTCCCTCCTCCATTTTCTCGCAATTTATTTATTTATCTATTTTTTTTTACCAAAAATCCCCATTTTCGGATACGGAAATTCCGAAAAATTGGCATTTGAAACCGAAGAATAAATAATTAGCAAATACAAAAACAAATCAATGGAAACTTTGACCAAATTTCTCTTAAATCATATTACTGTCTTGAAAAAGAAAGACAAATTTGATCAGATAATCCTAATCAGATATTATCTAATGGTTGTTCTAGAAATGCTCAAATACAGCTGATATTGAGACTAAATAATAACAACAGATAAAAAATAACTGATTGTTTAAAGCGGGCCGACCTAATCGTTTTATTTCTTATTCTATCCAATAAGGGACAGGAGAGATAAAAGAAGAAGCGCCTTTGTTATTAAATCATGAGCAAGTTGTGTAAGATATGTGTTACTGACTGGTGACAGGCTGTCACATTAAAAAGGTTTTATAATTCACTAGCAGTATAACCCGGCGCTGCTCGGGATTAAGCTAGGATTATTAAATGATTAAGTCCTTTATTTCAAACCAAAATAAGTAACATCGACATCAGATTTGAGCGAAATCCGTTGAAATTGGTTTGGCTGAAAATGGTTTGCTGGCAATTTGATTGGGAAATCCCATAAGGAATCAGTTTATTGGTTATTTTCACTTATTGACTCTTTTTTTAAATGTTGCATTAGAGATCTGCATAGGAGAAGGTTGATCTGAAGGTTTGCATTGGGGATCTGGATTGGAGTAACTTAGGAAAGCTTACCAACAACCTTAACCAAATAATAAGGAGCCTGTCCCTTCTATGTTAACTCTAACCCTAACCCTAAACCCTAACCCTAACTGTGACCCTAAAACCGTAACCCTAACCCTAATCCTAATCCTAACCGTAACACCCTAGTGGAAATCGTGCGGGTGTTAATCTGAAAAATTACCAAATCCTTTTTGTGGTCCGAAAAACGGGTTGGGGGGTGGGGTGACTGACAAATTGTTACATACGTTTTTGTTTCATAGTTGTGAAATATAAACAAAACTCTTTCGCTCCCAAAGTAGTATATGTGCGTATGTGTGAGAGTGAGAGGGGGGGAGAAAGATGAACGATTTAAAATAAATAAATGATTTAAAATAAATATATTTGAATTGTTGTGTGAGAAAGTATATATAATCTTATTATAGAATATAGTGTCTTTCAAAAACATCTTATATTTGAAACTATATCTCATGTTTAAGAAAAAAAATGCATTTTACTCCGTCTTCCTTAGCTACGTTTTCTTTCCTAATACGCTTTGTCTCCCTCTTCCATTTGTTCGTTCCTTTTTTATGTTTTTTGTTAGACGCTGTCTTGGTGAGAGAAATTTTTTTTTCCTTGGCCGCTTTGTCTCCCTCTTCCACTTTTTCATTTTTTTTTTAGACGCTTGGCAAACACTCTGTTTCTCCCCTTGTCACAAACACACTATTTCTTTCTTTCTCTCTTTTTTCTTTCTCTCTCTCTTTCTTTCTTTCTCCCTCTCTTTCTTTCTTTCTCTTTCTCCTTCACGCGCGTACGCACAGATTTGACTTCGCCATGTCAACAAACTTCAAAATTGGTAAAAGTTTATCGATTTTTACAGCTATACGCGGGTGCCTCTGTGAGAAAAAGTTGACAAAAACACAGCTAGGGTCATGAACAATGTCCTCCTAAAATTGGAGCGACATGCGTGCTAATTTGTGGACGTGCATAACCCACATCACGTACACACACACACAAACATCTTGTGTTTTATAGATATTGATGACAATTTTTGTGCATATTGAGCATACATACACAATATTGTGTGTCCTAAATAAACTTTCTGGTCCTGTTAGCTACCGGCCAGTCCGTCCTCACTTGCAGCATGTAAAGATAACGTAAACGCACACCTTCCTCTCGTCGGTTTCCAATTATTTCCTCCTCTACGTCATAACATTACACTCCCCCTTGTGGTCCTTCCTCGCCGACCGTTTGGCACGATACATAGCCATTAATCTCTCGAAAGTCCAGAACCGACCTGACTTTGTGTTTTGTTGGCTGCACCACTGCCATTAGTGGTAGTACTCCGATCACCACCTCCTCCTTCCACGGGATAAAGACACCCTCCTTAATCCATCTCTCTACCTCTCCTTCGAACACGGCTCGAAAATCTTTGGCCTCAATTGTGTAAGCAGTACAGTCCCTCGCGGAGCTCTTCTCCCTCTCATGTTGCAGAAGGACGGCACATGACGCCCCTGCACCACCAAGCGAAACCACGTCTCGACCAACACTGACACCTCCAACGCGGTTGATCGCGTTCATGCCCATCACCACGTCAATTCTGTCTTCCACATGGTCAATCACAATCGCCCGCAGCTTCAGTGTTTGTACCCACGCACCGCTATCTCCACGATGCTGCTAACCTTACATCTAATTTCGCTGCCGTCGACCGCCCGAACACTACTCGTCCTCTACCGATTTTTTTTGGTCACCTTCGGGGTCGTGAGAGACATCGTACAGCCAGTATTCACGATGGCTTCGAACGCCTTTCCCCCAACCGCGACTTCAACTACGAGCAGCGACTGCACGGGCGCCTCTACTTGCTCCCAAGGAAAGCTTGAGCGGCAGCAACTCCCCCGTGGCCTTTTCTCTAGCTGAAATTCCGAGCGATATGCCCAGTCTGCCTAAAAAGGTGCTTAAAGTTTTCCTAAGAATATTGATGTTTTAGTTTCGTACTTTTGCTGAGAATGAATTGTTTACAAAATCGAAAATTTTTTTTTGTCGTCGGGGCAGACGTGGCTGTGTGGTAAGAAGCTTGCTTCCCAAGCACATGGTTCAGGGTTCTGTTTCATTGCGTGACACCTTGGGCAAGTGTTTTCTACTATAGCCTCGGACCAACCAAAGCCTTGTGAGTAGATTTGGAAGACGGAAACTGAAAGAAGCCCGTCGTGTGTGTGTCTGACCCCCCCACACCACACCACCAGTTGACAATCGGCACTGGTGTGTAACTTAGCGGTTCGACAAAAGACACTGATAAAATAAGTACCAGATTTAGCCAAAAAAATTAAGTACTGGTAGGGTCGATTCATTAACCTAAATATTCTTCAAGGCGGTGTCTCAGTATGGCCGTAGTCTAATGACTGCAACAAGTAAAAAATAAAAGGGTTTTTTTTTATAATTTCTAGCTAGTTTATAGATTTGATATTTTAGGAACTTAAATGCATTATTCAAGTGAAATACATATCTATTAAACGTAGGTCTAGTGACACAAAACAATAATATAACTTCACAACACAACTTAGGGGGAAAAGAAAAGGAAAAGGAAAACAAAACAGGATGTTAATTATCAGGCGACCATTTGTCTCTGCTCATCCCGTCCCTCGTTATTCCTGACCGTCCAACCTAAATTTCAATGTGAAAGAATGCGAATTAAGCTTATTTTTTTCTGCATAAACAAAGATGAGGTTTTAATATGCCTTTATGATGAAAAAAGCAATTTTTGAAATATTGCTCAATATTGCCTTCCTCCACCAAACGTGTCATAAACTCAACACACAGTCAGGAACAACAGAGGACGGGATGGGAACCTACTAATACACCTTGTTCTAACACGTCTTTGTTTTCTGTAAATTTAAACTACGTAAATCCTCGAGTCTAGTCCGCCCTTGAGTATAATACGCAGGGAATTTTTAGGGGGCTGTAACTCTGAAAAACCTAAACCTTGTGTATAATACGCACCTCTTCTCTAACTTGAGTCAAGGAGGTCTATATAACGTCCTTGGCTTGTAAACGTTTATACGGTAACGTCCTTTATTATTATTGTATATATAACATAATGCAAACGTGTAGCTTTTTTGTGCTCTTTGTTTGCAGAAAATAAAGAAATAACAGTAATAACGCCAGTGAAAAATAAATATTAAGTAAATTGCCTTTACATATTTATTACTTAGAAAATTTTGCTTAGAAAATATTTTTCATTTTTAACCTCGTATATAGTACGCACTAGAAATTTTGACCTTTAAATTTTGGGAAAAAGTGCGGATTATACTCGAGGATTTACAGCATATATATATATATATATATATATATATATATATATATATATCGCTGACACGTGACGAAAGGGATTCTTTCTTTCTATCCGCTGGCTTCCTATAGAGAAGACGTGATCTTTCTGTCTCTTGTCTCTTCTCTCATGCACGTCTACTAGCGTAAAAAAAAAAAAAAAATTTCTATCATCTTGGCTTAAGAGCCCTTATTGTTTGTTTTCACTGTCTTGGTTTCACTGTCCTGTTCTTGTTAACACTTTCACCCTCCGCAAAAAATTCTAAATTTTATTTAATTTGCTTTGCGGGAAGGATTGTTCCAACGAAGTCGCGTATTGTCCTTGCTTTCGGAAAGGGGGGATAGATGAACAGGGGCAACTGATAAAGGGGAATATTCTTTATGTTGCATGTCTCGTTTCTCTGTTTTTTGGGCTTTTTTTCGTTGTTCAAAAAAAAATTTCTTTTTCTGTTTTCGTTTCTCATTATGTTTAACGTTTTTTTTTTATGTCCTGTACCCATATATGCATGTATGTATACATATAGATGTAGGTCTGACTACGTATCCGAAAGAGACCTCAAGGAACTTTGAGTCGAGGAGATAGTGTCTCTTAACAAGTCCATGGCCTCGAGGTTGATGATGGGGACATTAACGATTTCGTCGAGGAACACTCAGGGGATCTGGTGAAAGATGAACGCCTGCAGCTTCAGGAGCAGCAACATTCGGATGGATGCGGTGGGAGAGATTAGTTCTCTGGAGGAGGACGGTGTGGCGGAGAAGACTATCTCTACGAGTGACATAAAGGTAATGGTGGCAAAGTGGCAGTATATTTCCGAATTAGTAGAAAAAAAAATCATCCTGAAAAAGTATCAACAGGTCGTGCAAGCTACTTTATTTAACGACGCTGCTTTGGCGCATTTTCGTAACATTTTGAAAGGCAGAAAAAAAAAAGCAGACTTGTCTTGATATGTTTCTAATGAAACGATTAGCAAGTGTGAAAATTGAAGAAAGTGTGTCCAAAAAGTGAAAATTAAGCGAAGTGCGAGAGAAAACGCCAGAAATTGCTCTTCTTGAAGTCTAAATGGAAGACTCACGTTCTTATTGGCATGAAATTTCGTAACATTTTATTTCATAACTCTTTTTCTACTAAATTTTGTTCAATGCGACTAGCGATTCTGTATTCCTCATGAATTTTTCTATTATTTAAGCCTAATAGAAGTATACTCTTAATTGAAAATAAAAAATAAAAATTTATGTTAATTGAAGATGAATATCTGCCTTATGTATCTATGTATATCTCTCTATATATATATATATGTATATGTATGTATATATATGTATATATATGTATATATATATATATGTATATATATATATATATGTATGTAGATATATTAATATGCATATATATGTATATATGTGTGTATATATACATGTGTATATATATATATATGTGTGTGTGTGTGTATATATACATATGTGTATATATATATTTATATGTATAGTTGCAGCCAATGGAGAACTATCTAGGGAAACACAAATATTGAGCGGTGTTCCGCAAGGAACTGTCTTGGGGCCACTACTGTTCATAGTGACCCTTCTGGACATGCCCACGGTCACTCGGAGAGCCACTGTCACTAGCTACGCTGATGACACAAAACTTTCTCAAGCAATAAAAAATTCTGATGATATTGTAAGCCTACAGAATGACCTAAATGCAATATATGAGTGGGCAGAGCAAAACAATATGCAGTTCAATGCGGAAAAATTTCAAGTACTGCGCTACAAGGCCACAAGTGCCTCCCAACTGGCATACACAGGACCTGGAGGTACTGCAATCCCAGAACCACAAACCGTGAGAGACCTGGGCATCAACATGTGTAGTGATGCATCATTTCACATGCACATTGTCAAGTTGACAGCAAAGTGCAGACAGCTGGCGGGGTGGATACTGAGGACATTCCGTACAAGGGATCAAAAAGTCATGCTGACTCTATGGAAGACATTTGTCCTGAGCCGCCTAGACTATTGCTCTCAGTTGTGGTCACCACACAGTGTCAAACGGACAGCAGAACTCGAGGCAATTCAGAGGCACTATACAAAAAAGATCGCTACAGTCCAGCAGATGAACTACAGGGAGCGACTGCAGGCACTAGGTCTCTACTCCCTGGAACGCAGGCGGGAGAGATATGTAATAATTTACATATGGAAAATACTGGAAGGACTGGTGCCAAACTTTGGCATCAAGTACTACAGGAATGCCCGCACGGGTCGCCACTGCATGGTGCCAAAGGTGCCGTCCACTGCATCTCACATAAGAACAAGATACTGCAGCAGCCTCGGTTTCGGAGGACCTCAGCTCTTCAATGCCCTGCCAAAACATTTGAGAGACCCGCAAGACACGGATGTGGAGGTCTTCAAGACAAAACTCGACGCTTTCCTCTCCACGATACCAGACGAACCAATGGCTTGAAATGAGACACAGTTTAGGGCAGCGATGTCAAATTCTCTTATACACCAGATGTGCCATCAAAACTCTTGATTGGACTATATCAGGTGCAGGAGAAGAGCCATGCAAGGAACGTGAAGAGAGCAAAGCATAAAGACAGAAAATCACGGTGGTGCTCCAGCATGACCACAGCCACTTGGCTGAAACCCATAAATAAATAAATATATATATATACGTATATATATATATATATGTGTATATGTATATATATGTGTGTATGCATGTATATATGTATATATTTATATGTATTGGTATATTTATTTTTTTATATTTATATATATGCATATATATATATATATATATATATATATATATATATATATATATATATATATATATATATATATATATATATATATATATATATATAAATTTAAAGAATGGAGTAAACGCATATTATAACTGCATACTTTTATTCCGACATATATATAATCTATGTGCGCGTGTGTGAGAAGTTTATTCCAACTGTTGTGATAGTAAGTTTTAATCTTCATTGAGCGAGCCAACTATTAAACACTTTTGAGGCAACGTTAAATATATCCTTTCCTTTCGTCGGCAAAGGTGAGATTTGAGAGAGATCTGACTATTTCCAGAATGTCGAGCGACCACTTCGGTTCGTCATTGCCGCGCCGTCATGACATTATAGGACATCCTTTCAAAGGCGCCTTGATCGACAATGAAAGCGCCTCTACGAGGCTACAATCTGCTGGAAATAACAGCCTAATATCCCTCAAATACACACCGTCGCAGTAAACAACACCATGTACTCCTTGGTTCTTTACTTTACAGAAAATAGGGATGGCCACGGTTAGAAAATTTTTGACCCCATATCTGGGCTAAACAATATTTATATGCACAAATGCCAGCTCCCCATATTTTAACAACTGACCGGCCTCCGTAACTTTGGTGGAGAGGATGAAACGCAAAGACGATCAACTTCAGCAAGATTCCAATCTCAAAACAAACCTAGTTAAACGCATATATTTACAAATACACACGCACGGATTCGATGCGGTGTGTGTGTGTGTGTGTGTGTGTGTGTGTGAGAGATAGAAAGACAGACAGACAGACGGACGGACAGACAGATGGATAGATAGATAGATAGATAGATAGATAGACAGAGATATATAGAGAGAAATAGAGAGATAAAGAGATAGACAGAGATATAGAGAGGTAGACAGACAGTCATAGAGAGACAGACAGATAGATAATGATAGACAGATATAGGGAGATAGACAGATATAGATAGACAGACAGACATACATACAGACAGACAGACAGAGATAGATATGGTTAAAAAGACAGATAGATAGATAGATACAGATATATGAAAGCGTATGCGCCACGAAATTATATTATAATGGGTGAGAGAAAATGAAATTGTGTAACACTCACGCATTTCTCAAATAGCAATTGAGAAAATGACGCGATGAAATTTGAAATGAAACCACTAGGAATGGAAATTGAAAGTGGGTGAGAGAGAGAGAGTGGGTTCGCTGGCAGCTTAGCTTCATCATTATTATTAAATATATATGTGAAGCAATACAGATAGACAAATGATTGAGATGACCCTTCCCAAAGGCCAGTTAGTTAGTACTTAAAACGTTTTTGAGAAGAAAAAGAAAAAGGCACAGACCAGATGAGTGAGAGGAAAGTTCATGTAAAAGGAACCGTTTCTGTCGAGATTACAATACAAATGTTGACCCAGACATTTTACACACAAGGATTTTGTTTGGAAATAAATAAATGAATAGATAAAATTAAAAAGTAACTGCGATTCTGCACAGAGTCCAAACCAGCAAAAATGTATATATAGTAATAGACACGTGTGCGCGTTAATTGTAAAATAAACAGAATATCAAAAAGAAAAAAAAGTAATGAATAAACACTTGTCATAACAGGCTGCACGTTTGCAATGTGCTGAATTAATTACAATATATTGGGGTTAAACATGCATTAAAAAAAGAGAAAAACAAAAAAGGTAATATACTCATATATTAACATTCGTTGCCGCTTTTGCGTCACAGTCAAGGGATGTTACACGTTTCATATTTAATATGAATTTGAAATAAATTTCAAAGTATATATCAAAATACGGTTTGTCTGTGGAAAAAAATCCCTGGCATAATATTGGTTTTTAAAATTAATTCTACTCACGAATAAATAACCTGGTAAATTCTAAAATGTTGCCGGATTTGCAATGCTCAGCACTATTATAACACACTACTTTCAAAAAAAATCTTTCCCCCCACAATCCATAGAGCATTACAGTCATTTATTGGTTTCGTCAGCAACACAAGAGGAAGGGAAGCTAAGTAGACATCTGGAAATATTTTAATGGTTTTACTTATTTATTTATTTTACATGAATATGCGTATATAATATACACAATAGAGCGAGCGATGGACAAAGGGGAAAAACTAAATCAGTTTTAATAGATAAATATGTTTTTATTGGTAGAATGGAGATTAAGAAAAAATAAGTCATATATTCAAAAATTATTTACTTACTAATTTAGAAGGATTCCAATATATATATGCTTCCCCTCGGGTTTCCTCGCTTGTTAGGTCCGTTTCTTTACTCTACAATATGCATATAAACGTTATTTTGTTACCTTACTGGATCACAACTGAAAGGACGGTTGACAAGTGTTAGCGAATAACTCATTCAGTACAGGAAAAACTAGTGTCTTTCCGTACTTTCTCTCTCTCTCTCTCTCTCTCTCTCTCTCTCTCACTTTCTTTCTTCTGTTGTTCACTCGTTCTGTCAAATCTGTTCTTACATTTGCTAATGTTTTCGGTATCCTTTTCGTTTATTAATCAATCCTTTCCTCACACGTGCTTAATATAGGCGAGTTGCAAGGACCAATCAGAATAGAGAATATCCCCAACATACAACTACCACGTTTTCTCTTATATTTATATACCTTCAAACTATGTTGAGGTCAAAGTGGTTATTCGCCGTATAAGAAGAAGGGGAAACATTAATCCATTTCAGTTTCGACACGAAAAAAGAACTAGGGAGGGAGGAATCAGAATAGAATACAAACTTAATAAAAAAAAAAAATTATATATTTGCTATCGTGTAGTGAAAGTGTTTCTTTCTTCCTGCCAAAACAATATAGATGATTTACCTCTGAGAGCAGAACCAGCCCTAAGGTTACAGGTGTTGCCCATCTTTATGTTTTGAGTTCAAATACTGCCAAGGTCGACTTTGTCTTTCATCCTTTCGGAGTCGATGAAAAAAGTGCTAACTGAGCAGAGGTCGAAGTAATAGACTAGCCCCCTCCCCTCATCCGAAATTTCAGGGCTGGCGCCTATAATAGAAGAGATTATTTATCTTTAGGTATTTGGCTGAATTTTTAGTGACTCGGGAAAAATTCAAATTCAGCTAAGGTCGACGCTTACGGAGTGGCGAGTCGCCAGAATCGGTAGCACGCCGGGCAAAATGCTTAGCCGCATTCCGTCAGTCTTCGTGTTCTGAGTTCAAATTCCGCTGAGGTCGACTTTGCTTTCATCCTTTCGGAGTCGATGTAATCGACAAACCCCAGCCTCTAAAATTTCAGACCTTGTACCTTTTGTAGAAAAGGTTATCATCATCAGTATTACTGTTGTGATTATTATTATTATTATTATTATTATTACTAGCATATCCGTGTCGTAAAAATACACATACACACACACACACACACACACACACACACACACACACAAACATATTTATTACATAGATATACACATATGTATGCATATATGTATATGTACATATACAAAGTAGAAGCAATAGATACGGAAAATCGTTTCTATACATCCTGCACCGCTCCTTCCTTGGTGAGAAACTACAATGCAATATATATATATATATATATATATATATATATATATATATATATATATATATATACTAGCAGTATAACCCGACCTTGTCCGGGTGTGACTTATTACGCCTTCTACGATAAGTCTTGCTACGTGAAAATCAACTAAAAAAGAAAGCCTTACAACGGAAAAACTCGTATGATTTAAATATGTTCATAATTCAAAAGACGATGAAATTAATAGGGAAAGTCTGAAGGCGTAACATTATTAAGCGTACGTAAATTTCATCCGTCTAATTGGCTGTAGAAATGCTTGTGCAAAACAACTTTTTGCGCTGCCCTGATTATATATATAGCAGGGTAATCCCTTTTAGTAGGAGGTAGGATGGCAATTTCTGATGAAGCAATTGCTGGCGATCTGTTGCTACACAGTTTTGCCAGAATTCTATCAGATTAGGCAGATGTTGATGCACCATTTTGCATTATGTTCAAAGTAGCTTCTGGAATGTGGTGAATTGCTGCAGTCTGTTGCTGTCATTTTAAACTGGTTGCTTTCTTTCCCCAGCAAACTCTCTTCTTTGGAGGCATAATCTACGTATATATTAAACAGAACAACAAAAGTTATAATAGATGGCAGGGTCGGTACTTTTCACATATCTGTAATTTTTCAGATTAACACCCGCACGATTACCCAACCCTAACCCTAAAACCCTAAACCCTAACCCTAAAACCCGAACCCTAACACCCTAGTGAAAATCGTGGTATATTTACCAAACATTGACGAACATGAGTTATATCGTTGTCAATGATTGTGTGTACAGGTAGAAGGTAAGAAATATAAAAGTTGTTAGAAACAACAGTCAGATCTCCCTTAAATCACACAAAGTAAACGAAATTTAAAAATGTTTACATCAATGGAATTTTTTCGATGTGAACTTTCCAGTGCAGTAATTACACGCTCAACATATAATATAGAGAGTAAGAGTAAAAGAGGGGGAAGAGAGAGAGAGAGAGAGAGAGAGAGAGAGAGAGAGAGAGAGAGAGAGAGACATAAACCCTAACACTAACACCCTAGTGAAAATCGTGGTATATTTACCAAACATTGACGAACATAAGTTATATTGTAGTGAATGTTTTGTGAGAGAGAAGAGGAAGAGAGAGAGGGGGAGAAAGGAATAGAGATGGTAGCAATGAAGAGAGAGAAAGAGAGAACGGAAGACAGTTATAAAATAGCAATGCGTGCATGTGTTTATATAAGAAACACAGAAACTAAATCTTATATCTATAATATTGAATTGTGTATGTGTTTATGTGTAGGTTGTTGTCACAGATCACGTATGTGTGGTCGTGTGTGTTTTTACGTTTCTATGTTATGAAAAATATGTTAGAGGTAGAGGAAAGGTATTATATTAGAGAGAGGAAGAAGAAGTAAGAGTGTAAAATGTAACCAAGTTAATCTATGACTTTGTATGTATCACTTTCTCTCTCTCTCCCTCTCCCTCTTTTACCCTTACTCCCTATAACAACGCCGGTACAGGGAGAAGGGAAGGAATATAAATGTTGCTAGAAACGACAGCCAAATCTCCCTTAAATCACACAAAGTAAACGGAATTTTAAAAATCTAATTACTGCACTGGAAAGTTCAGATCGAGAAAATTCCATTGATGTAAACATTTTTACGAAAAAGTGGAAAATGTGGATTTCTATAAACTTTCAAAAAGGCTTCACACAAACACACAATTTCAGATTTATATATTAAGATATATATATATATATATATATATATATATATATATATATATATATATATATATATATATATATATATATATATATATATATATATATATATATATATATATATATATATGTATATATATGTATATATGTATGTATGTATGTATGTATGTATGTATGTACGTATATATAAGAATACGTATTTACGTACACGTAAACAAACGAGGAAAAAACGAGTGAAATACGTGGACAACGACGGAAAATGGAAAACAGGACAAGTAAACACAGAGAAAGTATCCTTCATCAGTTGTCGGCTGTCATTTCGAGCATTGAACAACAATATGAGTCTTCAAAGACAGTTGCTCCCATAAATTCTAAAATAAAATTTTGGATTTATGGGGGAAAAAGTTGGGAACAAAAAAAATGACAGTGGAGTACTGGGGTAGATTCATTCAACTAAATATTCAAGATAGTGCCCCAGCATAGTCGTATTCAAATCACTGAAAGAAGTAAAAGATAAAAGATAGATACGACACAGGCTTCCACATAAATACGACGGAGTTCCGTCAACCAAGTTCACTCATGAGGCATTGGGTAGTTTGGACCTTTCGTAGAAGGCACTTGCACATAGTGCCATCCAGTGGCATCGAACTCGGAACAATGTAGTTGCAAAGGAACCGCCTTAATTACACACCCATACCAACGCCTATTTTATGAATAATTCCTTTTTGTTTCATTAAAGCATAATTAATTTTCCACTTTAGTAAATACGGAATAATTTTCAATAGCGTTAATAATTTCAATTCTTTCGACTCAGTACTTCCATTATGATGGTCTGCCATGGAACACATATGTCGACAAACGTCAATAAATGTCATACTTAATTTTGTAACAGGTGCGTGGACATAGTTTCACGCTCGTGTTGTATCTAGAACGTTTAGAACAGACATAGTTCTGTGATCAACAAGTTCACTTCGACAGCCACGTTGTTCTGGATTCCATCGTACTCTGCGATGCGACGCTTGCTCAGTTGTCTTCTACTATAATTTCCAGGTCCAACAATACCAGTGCGTTGAAGCTGGTAAATGTGTGTGTGTGTGTGTGTGTGTGTGTGTGTTTGTGTGTGTGTGTGTGTGTGTGTTTGTGTGTGTGTGTGTGTTTGTGTGTGTGTGTTTGTGTGTGTGTTGTATGTGTGTATGCATGCATATGTGTGTGTGTGTGTGTGTGTGTGTGTGAATACTTCGAATTGATAGGTGAAGGAACGACAGGCAGTTATAAGACTGCATCTTGACCTCCTAGAAAGCATTATGAGGGACACAGGCTGTAGAAATGCCAAACGGATGACCGAAACAAAGCGAATGCCAGCAGTGCTATGGCCGCTACTGAAAGCTGCAATGACCATAGTGAACACAACCAACACAATTCCACACCAAACGACAGAGACAGGAGAACAGACAAAGTAGCCAAAGACAAAGAAATGGTGAACACTGACAAGCTTCAAACCCAAAGCCAAGTACGTTATGCAAAGAAACAGATTATCTGTAAATTCTACCTTAATCGTACCTGTTGGCACGGGGAAAAGGGAGCAAACTGCAAATTTGCCTATCCCAAACACCATCAGCTAAACAAGCTAGATGACCACCCACAACAAAATAAGCGGGAGCGCAGAAAAGGGAGACCAAAAAACTTGAGCCTGCATTTTTCCCTTTACGGAAAAAGAAAAGCATCAAGTGCCGAAAATGAACTTTCTTATCTTCCGGGTTACAGAATTAACACAGGTTATAGGAACATAAACCTTCTTCCACGAAAATATAGCTTAAACTGTGGACTCAACCATGTTCTAAAATAAGTCGAAAGTTAAGCTACTATAAATCAGCTCGAACTTTCCGGACAACCCAATATATATGTAAGAAATGAAATGCTTATACGTGGACACAGTATAAAAAGCAGGTTCTGTCTGTGATCTTGGGGGGACCAAAAACGTAACGAATATTTAGCCATATGTGGACATGATCCAAAGAGTTCAGTTCTTTAATTTAAACATAATGTCCCCAGATCGGCCAAGTCTATTTGAAGGTATTTTATTTTAGAGCTTGTTTGCAAAATGACGGCATTTGTAATTATCTAACTTCTTGGCACATACTATATACATACACTAACATGTACAGTGCTATAATATCTCATGTACATAAAAGACTATGAAACGGAACGTGCAAGAATTTTAGTGACAAGTTCTGCTACATATTTTTTTAGTGAACTGACTTAAAAGTACAGAGCTTTCATTAGGAAGTCATCGTATTTATATCGGGTGTACTATTGGTGATTAGTATAAAATATGTACGCCACATGTTTGTTGTTTGATCTGTATTGAAAACATTAATTATTTTTCTACTGGAATAGTCTCTATGGGATTTACGGTGCTTATGCAATGAAGGGAAGGCATAAATCACGTCACGGATCGTTGTTTCTGCGCTACCAGCATAAAAATGCACACGAAACCAAGTAAAAGTATTTCCTACTCACATTTACACCATGCAATTCGTGTACTGCATTCTACTTATCTCACGGGATCTAACCTTCTTTCATATCTGTAATAATAATGACTTCAATGATACATCGAGTTACAGTAAAAGCTCGATTAGGGAGTTTGAGACAGATCACAAATCTGAGAAGAGGCTTCATGTCACCATTCAACAGGCCATAACAGACATCTCTCTCACTCTTTCTTCTCCACAACTCCTATTTTTTTTTTTTGCTTGCTTTCTTTGAAAAAGAGATAAACCTAGTAATTCTGTATATGTTTCCAAATGGAATCAATACCCGGTACCCTTAATGTTACCTTGGACCAATTTACCTGTGTTCAGACCTTGGAGTCAGTTACTTCTCTGCAGTTCGCTAGCATCTTCTCTGCTATCTTTTCTAAGTTTAATGCCAACCAGGTTGGATATTGGTGGCGCCTAGCTATAAATCTACGATAATCTATCTCTGTTAGATACTGTGGAGCTAGCAACAAAGCCTCAACATCCCACTTCTTTTGGAAGCTCCGTACATTGCCGACTTCGTACTTAACACGATTCTCTAAATCCATCATATTTTTAAGACCTGCATTTCATGCACCCACAAGATACCGCCACTCTCGTAATCGAAACTATTTTTTTTTTTTGACGGTCAAAGCCATATCATAAGTTCAAAGCATTGTTCCGTTACAGTGAACTTGGATACATGAGATCTTCTTTCAGATAATATTACAGAACAAAAGAATGGTCTTTTGTCATGTATAAAACAATTATTTTGTCGCACTCAAATTTCCAAGCACACAAGATCAACACATGACGAATGCATTTCTTCTGATGTAATTTGACCACCGACTTTACAATAGCCGAAAGCAGTAAAGCTGTATAAAAATAGCGCGCACATACGCTCACACATATACATACATACTCGCGCACGCACACACACACACACACACCTACACAATTTACATTCTGATATGAGTCAATGACATATCGACCAAATTCAACTTGCAATAACAACAAAGGACAATTTTGCACGCACACACAGAGACACACACACACACAAGATAAATTTGCGTCTATTGACGTAATGCAACAGGCATGTAAGGGACGACCGTGCGAACTCATAAAATGAGAAATGGTGACGAATGGAAAAACAGAGGACTCCTTTTATTTGAACGTGTCACACGGTCGAACATACAAATATATATCAAAGATGATATACGTGATATGTTATGCGACGATAACATAGATGACCAGTAATGAAAGACCACAACCGTATTAGATGAATAACAGAGATATTTATTGTGGCGTTAAAGATGTATGTCTGTGTGAGAGTGTGAATGCGACATATAAGAACATAATCAAAGACAGGCCGTCATGCAAAGAAAAGTGTGTATGTGAGTGATACATGTATGTGTATGTGAGTTATTACAGCAGATGGAAAGAGAGTCAATATATAACACGTGAACAATTATACCAGTTCTTGGGTACACAATAATATGAATCTGTATGTGAAAGTGAGGAGAGGCTGAGTGTGGCAGTGCTGATCACTAGTTGTGATGTTGTGGCATCGATGCCGGGCCGTGATTCTTGTTATACAGATGTTCGTCGCTGGCTGAGAATTTCTTGTCTGTTTAAGAACTCTTGTCTGTTTATTTACCGTGGTGAAGCTGAGTCACCTAACAGAATCGAAGAGAGAGATGTGCCGCGGAGGTTTGGTGTACATAGAAGGTCGTGTAGACGCTGGTGGAGATTGTTGCTGGTTAGTAGTAATCATAGAATCGTGTTGGTCATGATGATGATGCTGGATAGTAGTAGTAGACTCTTGTTGCTGATGTGGCGACGACGGAGGTCATCGTGGCTGGACGAAGCTGCTGAAGTGGTCGCTGGCTGCTGCTGCTGTCGTGTGGTACACGGAACAGTTCTCAAAGAGAAACTGGACCGAGACAAATTTGGTTGCCGAGTTAAAGCTATTTATAACAAACTATAGGCTCCCGATGGCTTCAGAATTTTACTCTATCACGTGACCTTATTAGGGGCCGTGATTGGTCAGTTTGCGTTCTGGCGGGAAAGGTTCGAAGAAGTTGCCGATTCGAATAATAATCAGTCACGTGATGATAAGGAATGGGTTCTCTACTACGCTCGCATTTATTTATATTTAAATGAGAAGATTGTATGTAATGGCGATAGTAGTTTGTATCTAGTGACGATAGGTAGTTTCACTACAGGCATATTACAATAAGTGTTCAGGTTGACTTACCACCAAAACACTGACTTGAACTACGACTAAAACAAAAGTGATGTAGCCGCCTAGAAATGAATGGCTACAAGTGGCGAAATTTGTCCCCTCTGATATATAGAAAACGGTGAATACTACATTCACTGGTATTGCGGCCATCGTCCAGACATCATTCGGTGTACGCAACTGAAACAACATTAAATCAAAACGAAACTCGTTTCAAACAATGTTCAAAATGTTAGATTGCGAATTCACTTCTTGAAGTATATTTAGCTTCGTCAAAATCAACTCGGAATTATTTTTCAGATCGTCCGCTAGTTTCTGTAGTTCTTGTGGCGTTTTCACTGGTTTACTTTGTTTCAGATTATTGAGGATTTCCTCGGTTACCAAGTGGGAATTGCCAAATCTATTCTCGAAAATAGCAAGTGCTTGCTGATATCCCGCCTCACCACCGTTTAAGAGACAGCCCCTGATGGCAATTCTCGCTGGACTTTGTGTATACTGAATTAAACGCGTCAGTTTGAAATCATTATCAGAACAAACCGAATCAACGTGTTAACTGGAACGACTCATGTACTGAGAAGAGCATTATCGCTGTGAAAACAACATCCATTCATGAATTTATTTATTTATTAATTTTTTTTTAAATACATATTTTGCCTGTGAATTTGCGTGTGTAAACTGGGAATGCATACAATAAGTTGCTCTGCCCTAGGTGTACGGAAAACACTCGGCGAGAAATGGAAGAAAATTTGAAGAAAGAAGAAAAAAAATAACATAATAATAATAATAATAATAATAATAATAATAATAATAATAATAATAAATAAATAAATAAAATAAAAATGAAGGTAATTTTTCGTTAGGAGTGCCATTCAGAAAGTCCCGCGGGCTGCAATTTACCCATGACTGAACAATTAGGTATTGGAAGCTGATAGTTGACGACGTCAAAAAATGAGCAGCAAGCTTCCAAAGATTGTGATAGATGGATAAACAGAGGTGTGTGTGTGTGTGTGTGTGTGTGTGTGTGCGCGCGCGCACAAGTGAGATTTCGTTCCTACGGACTTTTCTGTAAAAAAAAAAAAAAAAGAAGGAAACAACAAAACAGGTAACATGATCACTTTTATACACGAAAATAACTATTTCTAAACATACACTGTACAATACAGACACATAAAAACACAAAAACATTTCGAGAAGAATAAATTTGGGAATTTAAAAGAATTCGAATATCGTAAGAGTGTGTTCTTATCACAAAAAATGTTGTCTACTGTGTGATGGGCGGTAGTGGAAGGAGTATTACTGGGTGGGGATGGGGGATGAGAAACAACATTTACTATCTTATAGTTCGTTATCACCAACATCAGTTTGAGGGAGCGAAGAACTTATACAAAGACGTTTGTTGTTTGTGACGCATCGTCTCTTGTACAACTCAGTATCGGAAATGAGTCAGTTGTAGAACATCTCTTGTAATTATCATGTTACGTTCACGATCAGGATCTTAACCAGCAAAGATCTGTAGACTTCCCTCTTTAAGTGCCAATCCTTTAGCAATAATTTTTGTAGCCTATTTAAGTGGTGTGGGTAGAACTTCTGTTGTATCATCTGCATATCAGCTTGTTATCTTTCTAATAGTATCAGCTCTTCGTGAGATAAACTTTCTCTCTGGGACACCTGCAATCCAATCACATCATCCTCTGACTTCTTCGAATCCTAATTCCTTTGCAAATCTCACAATACCTTTCCGAATTTGATGCAGACATTTTGCTTGATGAAAACTAGCAATGTCACGAATACACTCTGGCCATATACTTCCAAGCACAAATCAAAGTTGGTTTCACGTCATCCCATGACTCAGCTACAGTTTCCAGAGCATCTATCATATTGACTTTCTTCCAGAAATATCCAACTGTAGGTTTATCCTCTTAGTCAATTACTTTCATTAGTTGTTTGAAAGTTCTCATATAACTTGCCTTGAAGTTATCTATCACGCCTTGATCCATTGGCTTGAGCAAAGAAGTTGTATTCTTGACGATATTTTCTACTCACACATTATCAGAAAAGTCATGTAAGTTCGCTGGGTGGCACGGTAGATTGTTTAAAAGAAACATGCTTTGTTGGAAATGTTATGTCTAACATGGTACCTTTCTACCGCAGGTCAAAAACGTTTGTAAACCACTCTTTGAAAAGGTTCTTACTCATCCATGCTTTCTTATTTAAACGCCAAACCAGATAGATTAAACTTTGTGTAACCCTTGAAAGCCCTTAGACTGTCACAGTGATATACATGCAAGAGCTTTAATTTCTTATCCCCAGCGGCATTTCCTCCCGAAACAAGCGTCAGACAATTTTTGGAAGATTAAAATCCTGGTGTTAATTTTTCTTCTCGGGAAATAAAAGCTCTACCAGGCATGTCATTCTAGAAAAGTGCAGTTTCATCAACATTGTGTACTTGCTCTGGTGTGTAGCTCCCTTCAGCAATCATTTTCTTCAGCTGCTCAGGATAATTAGTAAGAGTTTTTGTATCAGCGCTCGCAGTTTCACCAGTCATTTTTATGCTGTGCAAATTCATGTGCTTCTTAAACCTTTCAAATCAGCCTTTACTAGCCAAAAAAATGTTTTTCATTAGAAATTTCACTTTCCTTTTTCTGCTGACCATCATATAAACTTTTGGCTCTCTTTTTTCAATTACCATCGTATTTATCGGCACATTACGCCGATTCTGATCATCAATCCATACACTCGTGAGTCGTTCCATTTTAAACATTACATTAGATCTATGGAAAAACAAGGCCCAGGCAGTTAACGGACTATCATATTGAATACTTGACATAATTTTCTCTGTTTTGTCACATATTGCTCCCACTGCAATCGTTGCAAGATTTAATATTTTGGCAAACTTAATTTTACTTCTGCATCAAGTCTTTTTCAAACATCAAGTTTGATATCCAATGTAATCCCTTTACGGATCCTTTTCGCACTACTGCCTTCAAATCTACTTCATAGCTTCTTTCCAGATCTTAAATTGAAGGCACATCCAACAGCTGCAGCGATTAATTATCCACAACACGCTGTATAAAAAACTGGCCCAGGAAAGATGTTTTGTGAGGTTGGGAAATTGTCTTATTCCTATGGATGCAATAATAGCACTCCGTCGGTTACGACGACGAGCGTCCCAGCTAATACGATCAACGGAATAGTCTGATCGTGAAATTAACGGGCAAATGGTTGAACACTCCACAGACATGCGTACCCTTAACGCAGTTCTCTGCGAGATTCAGCGTGACACACAGTGTGACAAGGCTGGCCCTTTGAAATACAGATACTACTCAGTTTTACCAGCTGAGTGGACTGGAGTAACATGCAATAAAGTATCTTGCTGAAGGACACAAAGCGCCGCCGGGTATTGAACTTACGACCTTACGATTGTGAGTCGAATAACCTAATCATTTAACCATGCGCCTTCACGATGCAATAATGAAAATGAGATGAAAAGGTGATGTAGTATTAGATTCATGGTGCCTGAAAGAAATTGACGGAATAGCCATGATTGGAACGCTTCGAGTCATAGTTTTCAGCAAGTGAAGCCGATGAAGAAGTGAAACACCACCACCACCAACAGCAACAACAACAACGACGACGACGACAACTTGTTCATACACTCGGCAAATATCTCTAAAGTTTTACATGGTTAATAATTAAGAAACAATTTCAGAAAATACGGATACCAGGATGGGCCTGTGTGCCCCACTGACGTCACACACTTGGCCTTGCCAGATCCTGTTTCACTCTCTTTCGGCTGTCACTTCCGGACCCACTCCTTTCTAACTTTCGCTTTCCGAAGAAGCAACAACTATTTTCCGAGAGTTTCCACTCCTATCCTTAAAAAATGGATAAATATATACACAACCTTTTCTTCTGATCAATAATTCCAACATTAAAACTTAGTTATAGAAAAAGGTGGCAGGCTTTAAAAACAAATTTTTTTATTAGATTACGTATTGATAAATAATTAACAATGTTAAAGGCTAATACCATTGAATGTTCGCATGTAAAAAATCCTCTGTATTTGCTGCTGGCTCCGCCTCCAACTATACACACTGTTAAAAATATACCACTATTATATATATATTTAATTAAAAAGAATTGGAAAATAGCAAAAAAATGCTACAGTTGGGTAATAATATTCTGAAATTTCTCATGTTTAAAAAATTCTCTTATTCTTTTGTTTTTTCAATTTTATTACGACAATTGTAAAGCGCAATGCATTTATCAGAAAGTTATGTGGAAATGAAATCGGGGCAGCATTCCTTCTACATTTATTTTCTTTACAGTATTGTGAAAAGAAAACATCCAAATCCTTTTTTAAAAGTCTTTTTAGTTTAAATCTATTAAAAAGTTTCTGAAAGCAGTGCTGTATTTACTTACCAGTTGAAGGAAATAATTCCTGCGAGAAATTATTTCAGAGTTGTTCCCCTTGCTTTGTTACATTTACCAAGATTGGATTTATTCTATCAGTTTTGTGTGTGAGGTTCGTGATTTAGTTCCCCCCGCCCCATTTAACTTTTAAGCCAGAAAGATTTGGAAACCTTCAATAATTAGGACTTTCGTGATAAGCATCCATCCGGGAACCCGTATGCTTTATAAGGCGATTGATCTCCACCTGGAAAGTTGTTCTCTTTAAAAAAAATTATGGAAAACCAAGTTACCAGTGCGTGCAAGTTCATACTTACCATCGACGTTGTCAAAACAAACTGAAATATTTTGGTGCTAACGGCCATTGCAGACGTTACCGTTAGAAAAAGATACCGGAGAGCAGGCGTTCCGTCCCATTTCGCTGTCCTTAACTAGTACTTAATTATTTATCGACCCTGAAATAATGAATATCAAAACTACTCTATATGGTTGTTCAGCATGCAAGATATAGCAGCCAAATCACCCTTAATGAGATGAAGTGGTGGAGGCTGACTTCAGGCCTCTGAGCTTAAGGTATGTGATGACAAAGGACCGGAAAACAGTACAAAGATAAAGACTTCTGACATTGTGTAAAAGGTGTGTTCCTGATGAATCTCCTCTTCAAACAATCACTTCAATGCATCCAAATTAGACCCATTGTTATTTCCATTTGGGATAAAGGATGAAGAGTCAACTTAATTTTTGATGTTGGAGGCAAGAGTCATAAAATATTACAAATGGATTTTTACAAATATAGGCTCATGGCTGGGAACGTGATTTCCATATCCTTCAATACTCAGGTCGTTTAACTCAGGAATATTGCTGTGATGTGTATTCCAAGACTGAAGAAGCAGAGTTACTGTGTGGATTCGATATAATAAAAAAAAAAATCAGAACATATATGTATCAAAATATTCATGACTAGCAGTATAGCCCGGCTTTGCCCGGGATTAAGTTAGGATTATTAAGCTAATCAAGTTCTTTATTTCAAACTAAACTAGGTATTATCGACGTCAAATTTGAGCGAAATCCGTTGAAATTGGTAAACTTTTGGTTGAAAATGATTTTCAGACAACTTGATTGGGAAATCCCATAAGGAATCGGTTTATCGATTTTTTCCACTCGTCGATTTTTTTTTTTGTTTTTTTTTTAGCATTCAAAGATCCCATGAATCCTAAGTAATGCTGGCATCAAGTTTGAACAAAATGCATCAGATTTGATGACAGTTATGGTTGAAAATGGGGTGTAGCCAATTTTATTGGGAAATCCTATAAAGAATCGGTTTATCGATTTTTTTAATCCTGATTAAATGGAAAACCCCATAACGAATCAGTTTATTGATTTTTCACCCAAAATAGGATTTAACAGAACACAACATTGCTGATTCAAAAGCATCTATATTTATACTTAAAGTTGGTTTTCATACCCAACCCAGTTCTGCAGAATCAGTGTCGCAACGGGAGCCCATGGGCTGGGAGTTTGATCGGCAGAGGTAATCAGGTTGCACATGCCAGCCCTTTGAAAACACCACCCCATCATATAACCCCCCTTTGCCCATGGGTTGGGAACCCTTCCAGCAAGGAAAATAGAATGCCCAAAAGGGCTCCCGATCCTCTGTGTCAGGAGTGGTTACGTTCAGATCACAACTACGTCTTAAGTATATATATATATATATATATATATATATATAAAAACAAAAGTAAATGAGTATATGCATATATACGTACAGGTATGTGCATACCGACATCCACCTGTATGTATAGGTGCATATCTGGGTACAGGACATTGCAAACAAACGTAGACGAGAACACACGAGCCACATAGAGAACATTCTACTTCATCAGCTACCCACGTTTTAACACCGGCGTTTCGACGAGCTTCGGGCAGGACGCAACGTTAAAACGGCTCGTCCCATGGATCGCAGATTAAATCTGTATACGCAAATTAAATCTAGCCATGGAGGAATGTAGTGGCGGACAAAAAACAAGACAGGAAAACAAACAGAAAAGGCTTTACGGCCAGACGAGAAAAATTATGTGTGTATGAACGCGATGAGGCACGGAACCGAGAGAGACAAAGTGGTGGCGTGTGTTACTTGGCGAAAGCCAAGGAAGGAAAGGATTATTGACCGGAAGCATGTGACCATGCCGGTGTAAAGGGAAGAGAGAGAGTGGTAGAGGGAGGAAGTAGAAGAATGGTGAGCAACGAGAGGAAAAAAGAAAAAGAGGAAATACGAGGGGGAAAAAAGAGATACGTAGTAGTAACAGAGGAAGAACAAGAGGGGTAAGGCGAGATACGTAGTAGTACAGAGGAAGAACAAGAGGGGTAAGGCGAGATACGTAGTAGTACAGAGGAAGAACGAGGGGGGGGGAGAAAGGAAAGAGAAAGAGATAGAGTAGCGTCGGAGGATAAGTTTACGAAAACTACTTACAATTATATATACTTACAAATATATATATATATATACTTACAAATATATATATATATATATATATATATATATATATATATATATATATATATATATATATATATATATATATATATATATATATACACACGTACGTACACCTATTGCATACATGATTTTTGTATGCATATATGTTCGTGTGTGTGTGTGTTGCCTGTAAGAAATCTCAAGACCAAAACACTTAACAAAAACTTACTCGTCGCTAGAAGGGGACTTAACTCCTGTTGTAAACAATCGTGGACTTCTCCGACTTGAAAGTTGTTAAAAGCTTTGGTTGAAAATTTATTTTTACCGCTATTCGCTGTTGCCTCTGGGAAAAATAAGTAGACGAAAATACAGCTAGGGTCATGACGAAATTGGAGCGACATGCGTGCTAATCTGTGGATGTGCATAAATTACATTCACGTGCACACACATTCTGCTTTTATATATATACAGATTACAAGTAATCCCTATAGCTCAAATATTGGAAAAAAGGGTAATCATAGGTCTAACATTCATAGGAGGCCCACGATGCTTGATGGCCATTGTTCGAAAGTTAGGACAACCAAATTTCTTCATCACTTTCACTTGTAATCTCCAATGGAAAGAAATCTCAAGACCAATTTTATCCAATACAGAAACCCTGTACTACTAAAATGGCGCGGACCCGAACGCGTAGTCGCGCGTCCGCGCTAGCTAGTCTTGAGTGGTCGATCCTAACCCTAACCCTAACCCTGTCCCTAACCCTAACCCTATCCCTAACCCGCGTGTGCAAATGAATACGTGTTTAGGGTTAGGGTTAGGGTTAGGATCGACCACTCACGACTAGCTAGCGCGGACGCGCGACTGCGCGTTCGGGTCCGCGCTGCTTTACTAGTACCCAGAGACCGGCTAACAGACCAGACTTAACTGACAGAGAATTTAATATGAAGCTTAAGAATCGCTTTTGGCGAACATTTTGGGAGAGATTACTGGGTACATGTAGACTACAGAGTTTCAAAGGTGTGGACACTGTTATATGTTATTCATATTAAAAAAAGAATATAAGTTAGATCCAGAACATAACGATAAGTTTGTTTACTTCCAGCTTCCAACTCCACAAACAAACGATTCTATTTCAACATGTCATCAAAAGCATGCTACATTGTCCACGTGGGAGAGAGAAACTCAATGCAACATGTATGGTTGATGGAAAATCTAAAAAAAAAATCATTTCCTTAAATATTTTCAGGGAAATACATTACGCAGTTATAACGGTAGCACCATATTCCCCACTTCTTTTTAATCAAATAGGGAGGTCATTGTAATGTAGAGTTATGTAGGTCTGTAAAATCAGTTAAAATATTAGCAAATAAATAAATGTCGTGATCGGGTAACAGTCAATTCATGCGTGTTTGGTGCGCGTACCTTTCTCGGAAAACAATTATTTCTCTTTCATTTGACTGGGAAACTTTCCGGCAAATGATGATCTTTGCTGAGAGTACGACGACACCGACCGCCACCACCATTATCCCAACTACTATCATCACCATAACCACTACACTACCACACTACCATCATGACCGCTATCACCACCATATCGTTATCATTATCATTCGCGCACGCTAGAGTGTGTTTCCCCGGAATGTATTTTCAGTTTCCTAGAAAACAGTTCTTTTGCTTTCATTTTACCTACCGAGTTTCTGGGAAATGGCGTAATAATTTTACTTTCTGCTTCAAGAAATAGAAGAGGAGCAAACGACCTAGAGCACAACGAAGGCGACGATACTGACTGCTGCAGCAACAAAATTCACGCCATATTTTACTTGTCAGATACTTTCACTTTCTCTCTGTATTTATAAGACTCCATCAACAAGTTAAACAAGGTTCTAATAAATTATTTTGTGGGGTCTTTTCAGTCATTTTGGATCATATTTATTTTTTCCTTTACATATATTCTTTTAGATTAGAAACATTGTAAATAGGATTGCTTTTAGGAATACGTCTTCTAAAAACCGTCAATTAAGTGAAACGAGAAATGGTATTTGTACTATGTGAGAGAAGTCCTGCTAAAATTTAAAACCGAAACTGTCGGCCCCACTGACTAGTTTACCTAGTGCTAATTGCATAAACTAATTGTATTCATCAAATGCATTAGACATAATTTCTGTAAGTTTTTATAGTCTAGTTTATAAATTCTACAATATCAGATATTTATCAGTTTTATTTCACTGCCGGTTATTGCCAAATGTTAATGGTCATTTATTTATCTCGTGGAATTTCTTTTCAATGAATTTGTTGTTGACTTGTATATGCATTTACCTATTCGTTTCGCTTGGTCAGCATACCCAAGTCTACTTTTGTATTTTCCCACATTGTTTATTTTCATTTCTAGTCACGCAAACTTATCCGATCCTCGAATTATATACCCCGTCCTCATTGATCATTGCACAACATAAACAGAAAATCTGTGGTATAATCTTGAACGTTATTATTTCTTTATCGACATGAAATTGGCGAATACAATACAAAAGTCTTCCCAATTTTAACCTACAAAAATACTAACGGTAAATATTCAAATTATTCAAAAATATTCAAAAAAATGTTGCTCGTCAAATCAAAGATCCTAATTCTTTCTACTAGGCTTGAAATTTTAAGGGAGGGAACCAGTCGATTATATCAGCAAGTACTCGTATTTAATCTCAGAGTTGTCAATGATTTTACAACTGGTTGTTAATTTCCGTAAAACAATTGTATTTGCCCGCACACACTCATTGACTTTCATGTTCATAACTTGAATAGCGAAACACTCGCACAATGAATGATAGTGTATATGAAAGATAATGGGTGTGTGTATGTGTGAGTGAATACAAATACATAAAGTTGAACAGGCTCGCACATACACATACGTACACCCATTACCTTTCATATACACGTACATCAAATAGGCATAACTACGCACGTTCACCCGTTATCTTTCATATACTTACATACATTGTGCAAGCGTGTGTTTTGCTATTCAAGTCAATGGAAACAAAAATAAATGGTGGAGATGGAGTATATGTAATCTGGGTATACCCCCACTTTTAAATTTTTTTTTTTTTTTTTTTACGGAATCCTATGTTTCAGACCATGGAGAATCCGATTCTGGAAAATTTTTTTCCAAAATCTCAATTTCAAAATTTCGATCCCCCCCCCGCCGGTTTTTATATAGATCCACAGGGTAAACCTAACCCTAACTCAAACCCTAACCCTAACCCTGACCCTAACCCTAACCCTAACACTAGTTTTTTGAGATTTGGCTGTTATTTCTAGCATGTAAATAGCCTGCTTGGGGGGGGGGGGGGAATTGAAATTTTTCAAAAATTTTTTTTTCAGAATCGGAATCTCCATAGCCTAAAACGTGGGATTCCGTAAAAAAAAAATTAATAAACAAGGGGGGGGGGGGAAAGGTTCAGATTACATATAGTCCATCTCTACCGGGATTTATTTGTTGCAAAGAATTTTTTCGAGAGGGTGGAGAGAAGAGTTTAGGAAAATTCACACGCCCCGACTTTTTCCCCCACCTCATATCTTTCTATGAAAGTTTAAACAAACACCTTTCAAACAGCATAGATTACGATTATGAAAAAAATTGTGAGGAAGAGTTTTCTGAGGGGATAAAGAAAGGAGTATCGGAAAAACGAAGTTTTAGATCAAACTCCAGAATTTTAAATTATAAACAGAAACAACCGCGAGCGGGGAGTAAAAACAAAAATCATGCATTAAAAAATATTTTTTGTAGCATAAATGTGTTTTGGGGGAGAAAAATACTGGGCACTGTCATGGTATTAGCTGTCAGAAGTGAAAGTAGAAAAATCTGACAAGGAACGTTACTGCTGGTTTGAGTTGATTCTTTGGCTACTGACAGCTAATACCATGACTGGCCTGAGCGAGCTGTCCGTCTCTCTCTCTCTATCTATCTATCACTCGAAAGTTATTGGAACAAATTTGACACCTATATCCATGCGTTTGAAAACACACAGAGTATAAGGGTACTACTAAAGCAGAGTGGTCCCGAACGCGCAGTCGCGCGTCCGCGCTAGCTAGTCGTGAGTGGTCGATCCTATTATTTTTAAACTTCAAACTTCATTTGTTTTCTATTTTGATAAATTCTCTCTGTTGAAAATTATATTTTTATATTTTAAATAATTTGCAATTTCAGAAAATATATTTTTATATTAAATTTGCGTTTTCTAATTTGATAAATTCTACGGACACAAACAGAGGTGAACGAGTGATAGATAGATAGATAGAGAGAGAGAGAGAGAGATAGTGAGACAGACAGATAGCTCCGGCTAGTCAGTAGCCAAAGAATCAACTCAAACCAGCAGTAACGTTCCTTGTCAGTTCTACTTTCAATTCTGACAGCTAATACATGAGAGGGTGAGAAAGAAACGAGGTGGATTGTCTTGGAATGTGCTAGAAACAACAGACAAATCTCCTTTAAATCACACAATTCTTCCTCTGAAAATATTTAGGTTTTTTTTTTTACTGAAAAGGGCCCTCCTAATCACAATTAAAACTTCAACACGTGTTATCTCCAGTTTCGGGTGCGTGTAGCATAACTTGTCTTCGAGTAAGAAGTTTTTTTGTTTTATTTTTTAATTTAAATCGACTGTCTTTCGTGTTAAATACATTATAGCTACTGCGTTTCGATTAATGCAACCAATGAATGAGTCATAAATATTTAGAAAACTATATAAGGCAAAAATTCGAAAGATCGCCACTATATAATTACATAAAAATATGTCGCAGCATTATACAAAACTTTTAACATAAATTGCTACTAGTTTGCTTGGTTCCCTGGCCATCCAATTATATTTTTAACGGCCAAGTCCTTTGGCCGACGAAGACTGTATGTATTTGGAGTTTTGTAAATGACTGCCAATTTTTCTTTAAAAGCAAAAAGTGGGGTGGGAGCATAATTTAAATTTCAGTTTGAAAGGTGAAATTAGTAGAGAAAGACACCATATTTTAAATTTTTTATTTTACTATTTGAAATGATTCGGTGTAAAACTACACTTTTATCTTAACCGAAAGGCCGATATGAAACTGAAAGACTTCTGTTTATTTGTTACTATCTACTCCCGTTATTTCCAGTTACGCAATTTGTAGCTTGTTTCAAGGTGCTATACTTTTTAAGAGTTTATTTATGTTTCAGTAACGGCTATAATTGAAAGTAACATACAATTAATTAGTCTTTTAGATTGTCGTTAATTACTTTTTGTTGCCACATGATAAAATAAGGAATGCAGATTGTAATGTACTAACTATATTCATTTTTCAGGCCACGATAAATCGTGTTAAAAACTCATGGAAAGAAAGTTTGTTTGATACCAATAATATTCCTGCTACAACGCCTTAACATCGCCAGCGGCATTCCTGCGAGCCATAGCGAAATTAGGCAGTTGCTTCCCTAAGTTGCGTTAAGCCATGTGGTGTCCGGCCACTTGTTGAATTGATGTTTTTTCTTTCCTGTTTCTTCGCTCCTGTTTGTGTTTTTTTGTTGTTGTTTTTTTTCAGTGGTGGACAAAGCGGTTGTGAATTTGTGTTCTATACACAGGAAGTCATACGATTATAAAACAAACCAAAAGAATTTCTGATTTAAGGACGATTTAGCTGTTATTTTTAGTACATCTCTCGACTACCCAATATTCTCGTTTCGTTTTCACTCTGACGTATTGATGTTTTTGAATGTCTTTCTCCCCCATAAAAAAAAAAATGGTAATTTTTCAGATTAACACCCGCACGATCTTCACTAGGGTGTTAGGGTTTGGGTTAGGGAATTCCGTCCGTAACCCTAACCATAACCCTGACCCTAAAACCCCAACTGTAACACCCTAGTGAAGATCGTGCTGGTGTTAATCTGAAAAATTACCAAAAATATTTCGGACTGTCATTTTAAACTGATTAAAAAATAAAATTCGAAAGAGTGGAATTTTAGGATGTGGTAGGATTTAAAAAATTAAATTTTTGTTTTTTTCATAATCGTATGAAATCCTATGTGTAGAAAACAAATTCGCAAATTGTCTGAAAATTCCCAAGAAATTTTTTAAAGTTATGACTAGCGTGCTTAAACCAGAATGCCGGCCAAATCTTAATTTTCATGGAATATTTACAACAAAATATAACTGAAAAATATTCTCGATTGGATTTATGTGGCGTGATAAATTTGGTCATGATTTCTCAACAAGCTGGTGACCATTGGGCTTGGTAACTGTGTACAAGTAGAAAATCTCTTCCTTTATAATTCTTTATTACTACTGAGGATCAGGTTAAAACAAGATATGGTTTGGCATTCCTTGTAAATACAGCTTGTTGTTTTGTCCCTATTACCTTAATTAACACATTCTCTTTAATTTCTGAAAAAGGAAATGCCAGAAAATTAATTGTAAGATAATTTATTAATTCCTTTAATTTTTCAGGTTTTCTCTTAAGTAAAGATGGCTTTAATTAAAAAGACATGCCAGAATTGTGGCCAAGTGAAGTTTTCACTTCATCAATGTTTTCAGTGCAAAATTGTCTCCTATTGTTCCAAAAATTGTGAAAGAATGCACAAAAAAGAACACAGCAAAGTATGTTTTGCTGCTCAAAATATTCCAAATAAGTATTTGAAAGAAAGTTGCATTGATGAAACAGAAAAATTTTGCCAAACATGTTTTAGAACTAATGTTGCTTTACAGAGATGCTCTAGATGCAAAACAATTTACTACTGCTCAAAGCTGTGCCAGAAAATTCATTGGGTAACACATCAGAGCAATTGTAAAGCTTCAAATGCAAACTGTGATGAGAAGACTGGTTGTGAATATAGCAGTGGCGAAAGCTATCAAAATGAAAATTGTGTTGATGAGGCTGAAGGGAATGGTGATAAGCCTGCTAAGAAGAAGAAGAAGGCAAAGAAAAAGAAAAAAAAGAAGAATGACAATGGCAGCAATATAGTAAAAGATGATGCCAGGAGTAAGAAAGATACCGATGTCAGAAATGAGATTGATAAGGACAGTGACAAAGATACAGCAAAGAACAGCAGTGGAAATGTGAATTGCAAAGGAGAAGCTGGTGGTGTAGACAGTGGGAAGGATGCTAGCAAGAAGGGGAAGGATGCTAGCAAGAAGGGGAACAGCAAAGCTGATACTAAGACTGAAACAGAAAACAATGGAAACCGGGATGCAGGAACAAGTGTAAAAGACAATGGTTGGTGTCTTTTTAGAATTCTTTTCAATAAGTATTTTAATGTTTTTTATTAAAAAAAATAGGCATAGCTGTGTGGTTAAGAACCTGTGATTTCAGGTTCAATCTCACTATGCAACATTAAATGCCAAAGTTCCAGGCCAACCAATTCCTTGTGAGTGAATCTGGTAGATGGAAACTGGAAATCTGTTGTGTATATTTATGTTTGTGTATCTTTGTGCCTGTGTTTGTCCCCTCCACTGCTTAACAGTTGGTGTTGGTTTGTTTCATGTCCTAGTAACTTAGTGGTTTGGCAAAAGAGATCAATAGAATAATAGACTTAAAATATACATACTGGGGTTGATCTATTTGACAAAAACTTTTCAAGGCAGTGCCCCAGCATGGCCACAGTCTAAGGATTGAGACAAGTAACAGATAAAATATAATTGAAGGTTTGCTAGTAAATGTTATTCTATGTTCATGGTTTTGGCATGGCCTAATAAGCTTTGAGTGACTGTGTGGTAAGTAGCTTGCTTACCAGCCACATGGTTCCAGGTTCATTCCCACTGTGTGGCACCTTGGGCAAGTGTCTTCTACTATAGCCTCGGGCCGACCAAAGCCTTGTGAGTGGATTTGGTAGACGGAAACTGAAAGCCTGTCGTATGTATGTATATATATATATGTATGTGTGTGTCTATGTTTGTGTGTCTGTGTTTGTTCCCCCCAGCATCGCTTGACAACCGATGGTGGTGTGTTTATGTCCCCGTAACCTAGCGGTTTGGCAAAAGAGACCGATAGAATAAGTACTAGGATTACAAAGAATAAGTCCTGGGGTCGATTTGCTCGACTAAAAGGCGGTGCCCCAGCATGGCTGCAGTCAAATGACTGAAATAAGTAAAAGTGTAGTGGTTGGTTTTTCACTTGGATTTGCCATTTATTATGTTCAGTTCATTTCTACTTCATTGAGATAAATTTGCCTGCTTTTACCCATCATGAGTTACAAGTTTCCTGTGACATTACTTAAATCCTTTTGTTATCAAATTTTTATTGATATATAATGTCTTTGTTTCAGTTAATTTTGAAAAATTAACTGTAAAATAACTTTGTCATTATTAAATTGGTATTTGGAACATGGTGGAGACGCAATGGCCCAGTGGTTAGGGCAGCGGACTGGCGGTCATAGGATCGTGGTTTCGATTCCCAGACCGGGCATTGTGAGTGTTTATTGAGCGAAAACACCTAAAGCTCCAAAAAGGCTCCGGCACTATAATGCACTATTTGGGGACCAGTATGCCAAAGAATAGACCCACCATTTCCTCTGTCATAAAAGGCAACTAAAATAGGTTGAGGTAGGATTTGCACTCTGACCTCATAAACCCTTTTGTGGCAAAGACTACTCACACAGACCCATGGCTTGGAGGGTTGTTGCCCAAGCAGTGTAAAGGTGTCGTCTACCAGAAGTGGTAGGGAATCACCAACAAATGGTGGATGCAGTAACATTCCCCTATTACAGTACATTCCCCCTTACTACTACTGCTGCTATAGAATATTTTTAGACAATTTCAATTATAAAGTCATAGCTTCTTCAACTTAAATTACTTTGTGTTACTGAATTTAATTACTACTTCTTTTAAAAGCTTGAAAATATATATATATGAGAGAGAGGTCTGTCTGTCTGTCTGTCTTAACCCCTAGAACTCATGAAGCTGGAGCTAAACCTGGCTCCTGTGGCATATAATTCACTGAGATTACAAAAATCTGCCCCTACTCCCTGAATAGTGTGCCGGTTTGTCACAGGGTTAACTTCCCAGCTATTGCTGGTACTCATTTACACCTGAGTAGACTGAAGCAATGAGAAATAAAGTGTTTTGCTCAAGAACACATTGCAGTACTTGGTCCAAGAGTTAAAAACCACAATCTTACAATTACAAATGCAACAGTCTAATCACTGGGCAACACAGCTTCACTTGAGTGTTTATAATTACAGGGCTAATTGATTAGCAGAACATAGCACAAATGTCTGGTGGTAACTGTTGAATATCTTTGTGTTCTGACTTCAAATCCCAACTAGGTCAAAAGTATCTTTACTGTTGATAAAAGGTGGTAGGGTCCATCTGTTCTCTATCATTCTTTCTGAATCAGCTAGGTTGTGCTCATTTCTCCCAGAAGTAAAAGGTATGTGACTAAAGGCTAGCAGCCTTTTCTGATTTAGCATACCACAACACAAACCAGAGAATGTAGAGGGTGGGGAAACAAGGATAAACCAGGGATTATTCAGGTTTTCAAAGCACTTAGGTACACTGAAAGTGCAAGACTCAATCCTAAACAGGACACCATTCTGTTGAAGGGTTGACCTTCACTCTGATTTCCTTTGGCACCAGTGGTACTCACTTTCAGCTGAACATACTGGAACAATTTGAAATAAAATGCCTTGCTCAAGGACACAAAACTCCAATTAGGTTGAGATTTGAACCCACAACCTAACACTTGTGAGCCTAACATTCTAACCATGAAGTTACATGTGTTCATTTAAAAACTATCAAAACGTGACAGTTAGGTGTGACTATTTCAATACCAGTGATTTGGCATGGCAGGCTGGACACTGAACTTGTTTTGGTGACATTACATTTTGGCACTAGAAGCAAACACACACACACACACATCCATGCTTGCACAGAAATGTACATAATCAGATAAACAGAATGAGAAAGAGATTAAAATTTATTAATTGCCTCCTCTCCTCACATGCATAAAAAGTACTCTGCTCACACACATAAACAAAGAGAGAACAGGTGAAACACCTGATGTCAAATAAGTCACTGTTGATTTACTGATGCCAGGTAGGCTGTGCGAAATATGTAGCTACACTTCATTTTCTATGTAAATATTTTGACTTCGTTTTCCTGTTTATAAATCAACTTTTTTAGTTTTTTAAATACAATTTATATGTTGATATATTTCTTTTATTTACATGTATTTAATAATTTGATTATGAAGTTGGAATATGTGACAGCTGTGGTAATTTTAATGCAGATTTAAAGAGATGTAGCCAATGCAAAAATGCAAAATATTGCTCAAAATCTTGTCAAAAATCTGCATGGCCTCTTCACAAGAAATTATGTAAATCTTCTAGCAACGCAAATACTGAATCTTCAAGAATTATAGGTAAGTTTTAAATAAATGTTGGCATAAGCATATTTACATATATATATATATAAAACTCTGCTGTGTGGCTAGAAAGCTTGTTTTGCAACCACAGCTTCTCGGTTCAGTCCCACTGTGTGGCAGTTTGGGCAAATGTCTTCTAGTGCTTTAGACTTCCCATTTCCTTGTGAGTGAATTTGCTAAATGGAAACTGTTTGTAACAGAGTCCAGTATCTTTCTACTCCAATACTCGAGTTGATTTTCCTTTTCTTTCATTAACATAAAAGGTCATATTTATTTAAAATAATATTTTCTGATTAGGCATAAGACTAATATTTTGTAAAAAAATAAGTATACTTGAATAGATTTAAGTACATACTGATATATATTTTATTCATCTTGGTGAAAAATGGGAGCCAAGATAATTTCAGCAGGATTTCAAATTAGAACAGGACTTACTTAATAAAGGAGTACAAAACATCTATTCTTGTTGTTAGCTGCCTCTCTCATCTTTGCATTGTTCATTTTATGTCCATTTGTCTATGCTGGCATAAATTAGACAGGTTCTTATTTGAGGCAGCACTTTTACGGTGGGATGCTCTTCCTGTCACTACAAATAAGAAATATGTTTCTTCATTCCACATTTCCACGTGTGTTCAGCTACTGAATGTAATGTTTCACTGGGAATGAAAAGATAACACTTTAGTTTTAAACCCTCATTTGGTCTGATATAAGTATTAAAAATGATATCCTTTGTGTGCGCAAACGCACACTCACAAATATATATATGTATATATATATATATATATATATATATATATATATATATATATATATATATATATATATATATATATATATATATATCAATTAGAAAATGGAGGATAATATGCTGAACCCAACGACTTGCAGACAGTGTATCCCGTTGAATTCATTAACTTAATTCATAACTAAAGTGACAAAAAAAAAACCCCCACAAAGTACAGGTGTTTATGACAAACCATGTTATATTGACAATCAGGTTTACAAATAAAAGTACATAAGGAATTAGAGAATGAACAAAAACTTAATCTTACAGCTGTTTCGGCCTAGCTTTGGCATGCCCCATTCTATCTGAATAGTTCCTGCCGGAGTAATTATCGGATGAAATGCTGAAATGGGGGTACATGCATGATTCGCTAGGCCTCTTCAGAGATTCACAAAGAATTCCATACAAATATAATAGCAAGCTTCTGACATTTTCTGTCCACCCTTTTCACTTGCAAAGCATTAATCAGCCTGAGTTAATAGTAGAAGACACTTGTCCTTTATGATATGCAGTGCGATAGAACCCAAGACCACTTGATTGCAAAGCAAACACCTTAACCACACAGCCACACCTGCCCCTCTCTATTTAAATGCTGAATCTGAATGAAAATGGCTTATGTCTAGTTATTTTACTTGTAGTATAATTTATTTTTTCTTTCTGTATATAATTTCAATTTCTAAACTTTATTTCAGGTAATTTCCGGAGAGCTCTATTCAAAGCAGAAAAGAATTTTCCCCACCATAATATAATTACAAAATTTTATGAGGTTTCAGCAGAATATCAGTTTTATAATTTCAAAGAAAATACAGTTCTTGTTGCTTTCATTATAAGCCCAGGATTCCATCTGTTCAGGCCAAGTTATTACGTCCAGGTAAGTATATTTCAATTACTTAAGGTATCTCTGTCCCTCTCTTTGTTTCTTTCCTTTGTCATTCTCCATTCATTTTTACTCTAAATATGTTTATGTATGCAAGCGGATGTCACTGTTGAGAGAGGGTTACTTTACGCAAACATGCAGTTCTCAGTTTCATTCTGCTTATGGATGTTGGCAACCAGCGATGGATTAAATGATTTTCTTTCTTCTAATGATTTGGCATTACTGGATGATGTAATTGCCGACATAACAACTACTTCATAGTATACTTGTATATGTTAGTGAAACACAATAAAAGATACATAAAACCAAACCAAAAACTTCTTTTTATAAAGGAAGTAATTAGTTCTGATGCCTGTAGGTATGCCACATGAAGAGAAAAAGATGTCTGAATGTAGTTACATACTCTTTTACTTGTTTCAGTCATTTGACTGCGGCCATGCTGGAGCACCACCTTTAGTCGAGCAAATCGACCGCAGGACTTATTCTTTGGATGCCTAGTACTTATTCTATCAGTCTCTTTTGCCGAACCGCTATGTTACGGGGACGTAAACACACTAGCATCGGTTGTCAAGCGATGTTGGGGGGACAAACACAGACACACACATACATATATATACATATATACGACGGGCTTCTTTCAGTTTCCATCTACCAAATCCACTCACAAGGCTTTGGTCGGCCCGAGGCTATAGTAGAAGACACTTGCCCAAGGTGCCACGCAATGGGACTGAACCCGGAACCATGTGGTTGGTAAGCAAGCTACTCACCACACAGCCACTCCTACATGTATATTTTCATATAATAATGATTTCAAATTTTGATACAAGGCCAGTTATTTTGAAGGGAGGGGCAAGTCAGTTAAAACTTATTTTATTGATCCTGAAAAGATAAAAGCAATGTTAGCCTTGGCAGAATTTGAACTCAGAAAGAGATGGATTTTGCCCAACGTGCTGAAGATTTTGCCTGCTCTTACTCAATTTTCACTAAATAATAAACTTTTCTCTCTCTTTCTTTTTTTTTTTCAGGATACTGATGGTTGCAATTATATTATGATATTTTATCATGAAGAATCAGATCCTTATCCATATTTTTCCTGGGACCAACTGAAAGTTGGGAAGTATATTTGTATCTTGGAACCTGAGATTCATTATTTTCTTGATGGACAAGTTGGTTTTAGAATTAACTCCACTGAGGAAGTTAGGGTTTTATAAAATATTGCGTGGGGAGACAATTTGTTCAACTAAACTTCTTGAGGTGGTGCTTCTGTAAGGTAGCAGTTCAATGACAAAAGCAAGTGAAAGATAAAAAAATAAATAAATAAAAGAGAAACATTTTGTTTTTGTAAATAAAATTAACATGGTTTTAAGGAGAATTAAGTACTATTCATTTAGCTGTTTTATATTTTGAAGTGTTCTGTGTTTTATATTTTGAAGTATTTGAATAAACTATATATATATATGTTGTTGTACTTGGGGATGGTCATATTGCCAGTTTAGCCAATAAAAACACACGCACTGTATATTTGGTGTTGCAAAACAAATATGTATATATATATATATATATATATATATATATATAGATGATGATGATGATGATATATATATATATATATATATATATATACAGTTTATTCAAATAAACACATGAAATTACTGGACAACAAGAGGACGTGCACAAGGAATATATTAGCTTGATGCTCAGTGAAAAGAGAGTTTGATGTTTTGAGCATAGCTGTTTGTTGGAGAAAGGGAGAAGTCCAAAGAAAGAAAAGAAATCGCCAACAGCACGTGTGTAGTTATATATGGTGTCTTTTATGTGCCACCCGCACAAGAGCCAGTCCAGGGGCACTAAGGTGAGTAAATATAATCTAATGTGGTGATAACTGATAATCATCATCAATGTTATGTCCACCATTGCCTTTCCATGGAAAATAACTGTATCTCAGCACCAATCAAAATCCTGTGAGAGAATTTGGCTGATGGAAACTGTAAGAAGCTATTGCATGTGTGTGATTGTTTCTCATCTTGACATCACTTGATAGTTGTAAATGAGTGTCACTGTCATACAAGCAGCATCATTCATTTCCAATATTCTGTAAAAGCATATCTTGCCATGAGGAAATATTACTTCACTTGGAAACAAATGAGGTTTGGTGAAAGATAGGTATCCAGCCATAGAAAATCTGCTTTGCCAACACAGAAAAGTGAACATCAAGATGATGATAATGTTACATATAAGTCAGTCACCCCTAACCCACTCATCTCTGCTCCCATCATCTAGATTGTATTCAACTTAGTAGGCTCTGCACTACAGATTGTCCTTCCCTTTGGAATTTCTTCACTGTTCATGTCTTTCCTACAAGTGTTAGCATGCAACAGTTAAAGTGGAACATTAGCAACACCAGTGACACCAGACTCACAGGGCTTGTGTAGTAACATAGGCAGAGTCCTATCAAAACCTGACAAGTATTGGGTCATCCCATAAATAAAACAATGCAGTTTTTTTTATATGAATCCGATGATATATCGATAAACAAGTTAGGAATTGTTATATATTATAGTGACACTCACAAAAAAGTGGTACATACATATCTCAGTAAGGTATCTTTAGAAACATGATGCAGATGGTATTGTAGATGCCTTAAAAATTGAATTAGTGAAAAAGAAATTAGATAGAAAAAATTTACTGGCTATAAGAAACCAACAATGCTAGAGTAATGATAGGAGTCAACAATGGTGTTTTCCAGAAATTAAAAGAAGTTCCATCATTACTTCTATTTAGATGTCTATGTCATTCTTTACAGTTGGCAGTATCCCACACTTGTGGTGAATGCTTGCCCAAACCTACAACTGTTCCTCTCATTCTTCAACAAGACAAAGTGCCTACAAACAACTTTACCTTGCTATCAATGATAAAGAGCCTTTGAAGATCGTGAATTCTTGCACAACTAGGTGGCTGTCAGTAGAACCAGCAGTAAATAAAATTTTAAGCCAATGGTTTGAATTGCAAATTCACTTCCAAACAACAACTACAAATGAAAAATGCTTTACAGCACAAACATTACATGAAATGTTTTGTGATTCTAGGAATAAACTTTACCTTTTATTTTTGCAATCAATTTTAATTTAAATGAAGAAAAAGTTGCTTTAATTGAAATTCAGTTTGATAGCATTCATTTAGTTAAATGGACAAATATGTCTAGTACTGAGGCATTCTGGCTGGAAGTCTTGGAATATAAAGACGCTACTGGAGGAAATCCTTTTAGGGATGTTGCAAATTTTACCATTAATCTATTGACATTGCCAAACTCAAATGCACAAGTTGAACGGTCGTTCAGTAGTATGGGTGTAATCAAATCAAAATTGAAAAACAAAATGCATCTTCCTATGCTTAGGTCAATACTGTCTATAAAATATGGCCTGAAAAGATATGGCAAATGTTGCAAAAACTTTGATATTCCAAAACACATACTTAACAAGATTGGGACCTTGAATGCAACTGAAAGTGATCAAATCAGTGAAATTCAAAAAAATTATTTCTCAATGCTGAATATTATTAAATAAAGTAAATAAAAATTAAGCTTTTTGATATAATTAGTCTTTAGCATTTTTTTGTCATTTTTTCTACTGAAATTTAGCATAAAATTCTGATTTTAAGTTGGCAACACTGCTCCAGAAGATTGTGGAGAAGCTATAGAAAATATTTTTTTCTGGTGTTTTTATCTTATGTAATTGAGTTTTGTTATTTTGTATGTGCCATTTTCCCCCCTGATCCCCTGACCTAAATAATTTTTTTTTTCATTTCTGATCCGTCTGATGTCTAGGGATGGATATTCATGTATATGAGAGTGTTTTCTGGAGAATTGAAGCAGCAAGTTTACATTATCTTGTCTTACTCATTTTGCCCCAACCAAATTTGTTTTTTTACATACTCAGAGTACAGCAATAATTTTCTGAAATAGTGATCAGATTATGTTATAATGCTTTTGATGCACTTCAGGAAGGCTATTTGCTTAACTGATATAGTTTTTGTAAGGTAATGAACAGTTGTGATAAGATATATTTTGTCTCAAACTCAAAAATGCAGTAAAAACACCCCATTTCCCCCCCCCCCTTCTCCCGCCCAAACAAAGAGTGGAATTCTGTTTTAAGCATCCCATATAACCCTCATAACTTTTTTATTTCTTGGAATTTTCAGAAAAGTTTTGCGCATTTGTTTCTATACATGAATTCATACGATTACAAAAAAAAAAAAAAAAAAAAAAAAAAATTTTTTTTCAAATATTCTAAATTCTATTTTTAAATCAAGAGTTTAAAATATGGACAGCCTATTTTTTTACCCCTTAAATCCCAGGAATAGACCAATAAATGTGTTTATGAAGAGAAAGATATCGAAAAACATCAATATGTCGGTGACAAAGAAACAAGGAGGGACATGAGATGGGCTAAAGGTAGCAGCTAAATAGGCCTTAAATCACAAAAAAAAAAAAAAAAAATTGGCAAGACTTCCGCCCGTGCCCTCACCCCCAAAAAACCACCCTTTAGAAAAACATTTTTTTTTTTTTTACACAAATCCTCCTTTTCGGCTACGGGAATAGGAATCAGCAAAAAAAACTGGCAAAAATCGACATTTCTAAATTACAACCTCCACCCCCATTTCCTTCATTTTTAACTTTTTTAAGAATTTTTTTTTTTCTAAATATGCGGAAAAATATGGACATCATGATTCGGACAAAAATTTCAAAATATTTCTGTACTTAAGTTTTAGGGTTAGGGTTTTAAGGATCTTAACGAAACACTTTCAAACTTGGGACACTGGTAGAATGTGTCATATAAAACATCTTTTACTCTTAGTGTTGTTGAGAAAAGTTTATATTTTTAAAGTTATTTCGTGTTAAAATTGTCGTATTTCGGTAATTTCAACCAATCACTGACGTCTATTGAGGGAATGTGTCGTAAAAAACACTAAATAAAAAATGGTGTCCGCCAAATCAGAAAGATCTGGTTTTAGGATTAGTGTTGGGGAAAAAAGTCAAAATTGAAGAAGTTGGGGGCGGGCGGGATTTCACAATGCCGGTTTTTGGCAATTTCCCGGAACCTCCGTTTCCGAAAACGGGATTTTTGGAAAAAAATAAAAAATTACAAAAATAAACAAATAGGCGCAGGAGTGGCTGTGTGGTAAGTAGTTTACTTACCAACCACATGGTTCCGGGTTCAATCCCACTGCGTGGCACCTTGGGCAAGTGTCTTCTACTGTTATATGTTCATATCTATGTGCATGCATAGGTATACGTATATATGAATACATCTTCACTAGCAGTACTATTTTGTTAAGCGCATCCACTAAGTAGTATGAACTGTGTTTAAGGCAGATACGCACAGCGTGTATCACTCCGCTATAGACACTGTTTGTAAACACGTAGAAACATAACCATGCCTTCAGTGAGTTGTTTATTATCCCATCAAGAACAAAAGAATATATAACATGGTGGCAGCGATAAATACTAAGCGAAAACAGTGCCTTTACAGCAAAACACGAAAACAACAAACCTAAAATTAAAGAAACTGAATTTCGCTTCGTCTTCGGACACACACACGCGACGATCAAAAAAAAAAATGGCGTCCCCCGTCGCCGTACAGATGAATCTGCATCCGACCACGAACTGGGAAGCGGATGATATCGTGGAAGCATTCAAGAAATTCAAACAGAAAACCCAATTAGCTTTCAAAAGTTTCCTGAAAGGTGCAGCTGCCGATGAAAAGGTAAGCTACATCCTTTTATGGAGGGGAGAGAAGGGCCTAGACCTATTCAATAGTTGGGACATGTCAGAATCGGATTGCAATAATCCAGACATACTTTTAAAGAACTTTGAAAGGCACCTAGAGCCCAGATCAAACCATAGAATTCATAGATATGAATTCCAGGGCCTGAAACAATACCCACAAGAAACGATTGACAACTTCCTGTCCAGGCTAAAGAATGTTGCCGAGAAGTGCAAATTCAAAGACAAGGACGAAAGGATTGTCGATCAACTTATATGGGGGTGTGCTCATAAAGAAGTCCAGAAATCCCTCATCGGTAAGGACGCTCTCAAGTTGGCAGAAGCAGTAGATACTGCAAGAGCATTCGAAGCCACTACCAAACAAATGGCCTCACTCACTCTGCAAACAAACACAACAGGCAGCAGTGTAGATACTGTATCGAAACGTGGGATGAAACATACCCACAAACAGAGAACATGCCAGTACTGTGGTACAGAGCATGAGTTCAATGACAGGAGGAAATGTCCTGCATACGGTACACACTGCAAAGCATGTGGGAAACCCAACCACTGGGGGAAAATGTGCAGACTAGCAAAGTCTCAAAAATATAAGCCCCAATTTTCAAAGTGGAGTGGAAAAAGAAGACAGAGATATACATGCCCAACATCTCAAAGAAAATACTTCAGAGGAGGAATTCTTGGCAGTCGGCATAAATATAAATGAAATGGGAAATAACAACCAAAAGAAAAATGAGGCATACACAACTATAGAAATTCAGAAGAAGTCAGGCAGGAAACGAACATACATTGACTTGAAGCTAAAGATTGACACTGGAGCCCAGAGTAATATCCTACCTGTCAACCTCTACAAAAAGATGTTCCCAGAACACTTGATACATGAGCATAAAGTCAAAGAAGGAATCCTCACACCAAGTGATGTAATCCTCACTGCATACGGAGGTACCAGGATTCCACAACTGGGCAAAACAACCATCACAGGGACACACAAAGGAAAAACGATCAAGTGTTCCTTTTGTGTCACAAAAACAGATGGACCTGCAATTCTTGGACTTGATACCTGTCGAAAGCTGAATATTGTGTCAATCAACGGTGAAGTGAAGGCAGCTCCAAGCAGGATTGACAGAGATATGCCTATCAAGAACCGACCATCAATCACAGATAGAGAAGAACTGATAAGCATGTACCCAGAATGCTTTGACGACACTGTCGGTTGCTTTGAGAAATGTCGATACCACATAACAGTCGATCCCAATGCCAAACCAATTGTCCACCCACCTCACCGAGTTCCACTAGAACTAAAAGAGAAGCTGAAGGCAGAGTTGGACAGAATGGAAAAAAAAGAAATAATCACCAAAGTGACACGGCCAACTGACTGGGTGAACTCTATCGTAATCAAAGAAAAACCCAATGGTGCCCTACGAATATGCCTCGACCCAAGAGATCTGAACAAAGCATTAAAACGGAAGTACTACCCAATTCCAACCCTTGAAGAAATCACACCATCATTAGCTGGATCCAAGATATTCAGCAAACTGGATGCCAGTAATGGGTACTGGAATGTGAGGATAGACAAAGAATCATTGATGCTAACTACCTTCAACACACCATTTGGCAGATACCGATTCAACCGACTCCCATTTGGATTAAAGGTGAGCCAAGATGTTTTCCAGCGCCAAATAGATGAAACCTACCAAGGCTGCAAGGGAGCAATTGGGATAGCAGACGATATCCAAGTGCATGGCACGAATGAGATCACACATGACTTCAATTTACATGAAACTATGGAGAAAACCTGACAAGCAGGTATCAAACTCAATGCAGACAAGTGTGTGATAAAAGCAAAAGAGTGTAAATTCTTTGGAATAATATACTCTGCAGAGGGAGTGAAACCAGACCCCGCTAAAGTGGAAGCCATCAGAGATATCAAAGAACCCAAAGATAAGAAAGAACTCAGGAGCTTCCTGGGACTCATCAACTACATGGGAGCCTTCATACCCAAGCTGGCCGATCACACTGCAAATCTCCGAGAACTAAACAAAAATGACGTAGAGTTTGATTGGTGTGCTTCACACACACAGGATTTCAACGCAATCAAAAAGCTCATCAGTAAAGAGACAACTCTGCAGTACTATGATAGATGCAAGCCACTAACGCTCCAAGTTGATGCTTCTATGAGAGGAGTTGGCGCAGCATTAATACAAGAAGGCAAACCTATTGCATTTGCCTCAAAAGCTCTCTCACCCACAGAGACAAGGTATGCGAACATTGAAAGAGAACTCCTGGCAGTAGTATACGGCTGTGAAAAATTCCATACATACCTGTATGGCAGACATTTCAATATTGAATCAGACCATCGCCCGCTAGAGCAAATAGACAAAAAGAACCTCACGAAATCACCAGCCAGACTACAAAGGCTACTGTTGAGGCTCCAAAAATACGACTACAACATCAGGGACAAGCCAGGAAAGGACCTAATATTAGCAGATGCTCTTTCCAGACTGTCCTCACATGATAAACAGGAGATGAAAGGACTAAGTGTAAAGGTCCACCACATTGTAAATGTAACAAACACCAAGCTGGAACAAATAAAAGAAGAGACCAGCAAAGATGAAGAACTCCAGCTCCTTACTCAGATGGTGATTCAGGGGTGGCCAGAGAAGAGACATCAGGTGCAGCCCCTCATTCGAGAATATTGGGCCATCCATGATGACATAGCAGTGGAGAATGGAATCCTGATGGCTGGATCCCGAATAATCATACCCAGATCAATGAAAAAAGAAATTCTTGAAAAGATCCACCAAGGGCATCTGGGAATGGAAAAATGCAAACTCCGAGCTAGGTCAGCTGTATATTGGGTAGGCATGTATAAAGACATAGAGAAGATGGTTTCTGCATGTCACATCTGTCAAAAGCACAGAAACACACAGCAAAAGGAGGAGATGATGTCCAGTGACATTCCAAGAAGGCCATGGCAAACTATTGGAGTAGATCTGTTCACAGAGAACCAAGAATGGTACTTGATAATGGTCTGCTACTACTCCAAATTCCCATTTGTGAGGAAAGTGAAAGACCTGAGAGCCAGAACAATAACTACAGTGGCTCGAGGACTTATGGCAGAGCAAGGAATACCAGAGCAGATCATATGTGACAATGGAACCCAATTCACATCTCAGGAGTTCAAAAAGCTAGCTGATGAGTATGGGTTCAACATTGTAACCTCATCTCCACACTACCCCAAGGGTCATGGATTCATTGAAAGACAGGTGCAAACAGTCAAAAGAACACTAGTCAAATGCCGAGAATCCAAGGAAGACCCACACCTGGCTTTTTTGTCCCTACGAGCAACACCACTGAGAGCTGACATGAAATCCCCAGCAGAAATGCTGAATGGCAGGAAATATAAAACCACCCTGCCAACTAAGATCCAACCTCCTATTGACCAGGAAGAGACAAGGGCAAAGCTAGCAGCCACTCAGGAACAAGCACAGAAATATTACAACAGACATGCACAATATTTACCCGAGATACTTGGAGGACAACATGTGCATACTCAAGATCCTATAACTAAAACATGGATCCCAGCACAGGTTGTCAGTAGAGCTGAAACTCCAAGATCGTACATTATAGAAACTGAATCAGGTAGGCAGCTGAGACGTAACAGGGCCCACATCCGCCCAACGCCAAAGCTATCGAGGATAGCACGTGCAACACCTGCAGCATCAGTGACAACACCAACAAGAACCACAACATGCACAGCAGATGACAGCACAAACAGAATCCGTGTTTCCACAGGATCATCACCCCAACGGGCACCAACCACCCATCAGCAGCCCAACGACACACCTCAGACACCAGTGCAGAGCACAAGATCCACCAGATGGAGATCGAACATTTTACCACCGATTCGATACCGTTAAGAGAGAAGGAAAATAAAACAACTACTTCTGCTAGATTAGTTTTAAAACCATCTCCATTTTATTAAAGCTGACAGTTTGACCCGCTTTGCACGTATGAATGCATATATATGTACGTGTGCATAGTTTCATGTGTAAATGTGCATATATGTACATAGCTCTGCATGCATGTATGTGAATAAACAAAAGAAAGTGAAACAAACTATTCCGGGAAACGCTTATGCAAGACATGCAGTTCATAGATACAAATTGCAACATTCCAGGTTTTCAACTATCTCTTAGAGTTTTCCCTAATCTATCATCAAGTGTCTTTGTTTATATTTATTCCGGAGACTATCTTAACAACAAATTCTTTATGAATACAACTATTGCATCATAAGCATTAAACGATAATTTGTGAGGCGTTTATGACCTAGTTTTGCGTGTTGGACTTATATGATTGCGAGATTATGGAAGGAGCGGTGAGTTGTGTTCTTGAGCAAAACAATTAGTGGATGATGCCAATTAGTAGTTGTGCTATTCTACATTCGAATTAACCCCCCCCCCCCCCCAAAAAAAAACCGCTAACACGCTAACAGATAGCAAAACCCATGCTGATCAGAGATTTCACGCACGTTCTGAGATTCACTCGATTCCTATGTTTGCGATGTTGGAAATTCCGAATAGAGTTCTACCCACCAGACTTTGGAAGGTCATAACTTTCAGAAAAATGAATATTTTTTAATGAAATTTTCTATGCATATTGTATTTATTATGTAGATTCCGAATATATAAAAATTTCCGGTGAAAGTGTTTTGGAATGGGGGTGGGGGACAATTTTCGGAAATTCCAACAGAGTCCATTTAAATTCTTCTTAACTTCCATGAAAATTAATATTTTTTCGTGAAATTTTCTACAAATATACCTTGATGTATGTACATTTCGAGCATGTAGGAATTTTGAAGGAAACAACTGCAGGTTATTTTTGAGAAGCGTTCCCCACTCGGTGGTGTTTCGGAGCAAGTCGTCCATAATTGTTTCATTTTTCTCTATTATGTGCGTATGTGCATCCGTAGATTTCTATTGAAGTAATAAGCAGAAAAGAGAAGCCGTCATAAGAAAACTTACGTTAAAAATAACATGCACATGATTTTTTTCTCTCAATAGAAGTAAATTCCAAAGTAAACGTTTCTAGTAGAGAAGTAGAAGAGAACAGAAGCAGCGTATTACTTCATTACAAATCTACGGATGCACATACGCACATAATACCTGTATCTTATATGTTTTTGCATGCAAAATTCAAAAACAATATCAAATTATTTGTATTATTCAGTTTCTCTGTCCCACGACATCCCTCTCAGTTCCTGTTATGTGGGCTAAATTTCAGTTGAGTTGTTGAAGTGTGAAGCTAACGGTTTAAGAAATACTCCTAATTTAAATGTTTATGACTAGAATTAACCTAGTGAAATCATAAGTCCAGCTATCTGAGTCAATGAGTCCCTGAAGCTTGGCAATACTGAGTGGATGGGTCACCGATGCTTTGTCAGTACTGTGCCTGAAGTATAGGTGTGCAGTTGTGTACAAAGTTTACACATTCCATTCACCTTCATAATGCCAAGAAACTGTATGAACATCGCAAACAACTTTTGCTATATATGAAAAAATATGTAAAATATAGACTATTGATGAAAAATAACATCAGATTCTTTAATTTACGAGATAAAGTAATTGGTTGATCATAATCAAAATTCAGTGTTGCATCGATACACCAAAATTGAAAGCAATCTGAGCAAAATTAAAGGGGGCTCATTTTGCGAATGAAAAAAACTAGATCCCCTAAAAGTCATGAGGGAAAAAATCTGATTGTGTGAATTTCCCCAAAATCCTCTCCCCACTCCCCTGGTTCATTGGCACAAATTTTCGTTTTCATATTCCTGTAATACACATTTTTTACACCTATTCCACTTTTTTTTTTCTATTTTGGTGGCTGGTTGTTAAAATAAACATTAACAATTTTTTTTTTTTTTAAATTTTTCTTAAAGAAACACTCTCCCACCTTGTCCACCCATCACCTCCTCACTTTCAAAAAGCTAAAAAACCCTAACGTTTCACTTTCGTCTGATGTTTCATGCATGCATAGAATTCTACTGAAATAGCAGATGTCAAAAACATCAGACCACCACCAGAAAGACCGACATGCTAGAAACAACAGCTACACACCATGATTTCTGAAAAAACTTCCCTGCTTTCGAGTAAGTTAAAAGTGAAACATTTGGAGTTTTGAACTTTTTGAAAGTGAGGAGGTGATGGTTGTTGGAGGTTAGGGAAGGGGATTTGAGTGTTACTTTTAACCTTTTAGTGTTTAAACCAGCCATATCTGGCCCAGATATTTCTTCTGTTTTATGTTCAAACTGGCCTGATCTAACCTCTCACACCTACCCTACAATGCCATTCTAAAAATAGACAATAACAGCATCAAAATCTCAAAGTTATGAGACAATATATTATTAATTCAAAACAATATGAATAAATAAGTTTTACATTTGACAGAGTAATTTGAACACTAAAGGGTGAAGTAAAAAATTGTTTTTAATTTTTAAAGATTTGTAATCTCTGTATTTTTCTATGTAGATTACAAAAATAAAAAAAAAATATTTGTAAAAAGTTAAAAAATTAAAAATATTGGGGTGGGGAGGGGAAATTAAAATTTTGAAAATGTGTTTTTTGAGCAAAATCCTAATCTCTTTTTATCAAAAACAGAAATCCATAGAAATTTTAGAAAAAAAAAAAAATGTGAGTCCCAACATTCATACATCCTTTCTCACCACTTCATTCCATATTTTTCTAGGTTTACTCCTTCCACATGTTCCTTCTACAATTACAGATTGGCACCTTTTGATGCAACTGTCCTCATTCATACACATTATAAGGCCATACCAGCACAGTCTTCTCTCTTGCACACTACATCTGATGCTACGTATACCCAGTTTTTCCCTTAAATCACTTACACTCTGTCATATATGCACACTGACATTACTCGTCCAGCAAAGCATGCTGGCTTCATTTCTTTCAAGTTTTTGTAGTCCTTTATCCTCACCATCGCAGTAACTTTTTCTATTTATTATAGAAAACAAATGCTAAAAATTGATTGAATATAAAATATTCCTTCTTATAAAATATTTATTCCTTTTCTCTTTTTTCAGTTTCTAATATTTCAGGTTTTCATTTAATTCAAAATAGTTAAAAATGGAGATTGTTGCCAGAATTGTGATCAAGTGACAGCTTCTCTTTATCAATGTTGTTTTACTCCTCAAATTACACCAAATCAAATAAACCCACTGGCTGAATCGAAAGTAACATGTTCCAATAAGAAAGCCAAATCAAATAATAAAAAAGAGTGTTTAAAAGACAGTCCCAATGGTAAAATGGAAAGCTGTTGTGAAACATGTTTTAGAACTAATGTTCCTTTAAAGAAATGTTCTAAGTGCAAAACAACTTACTACTGCTCAACTGACTGCCAGAAATATGATTGGCCAACACATAAAAGCAATTGTAAGGTTCCAGAAATGAATACTGAGGTGAAGTATGAGAAGGAGAGTGGCCATGAGTATAGCAAGGAGAGAAGTAACAAAAAAGATCCAGTGAAGGAGAACAGTGTGAGCGTAGATGATGGGGATGGTAGTGATCCAGTGAAGGAGAGCAGTGTGAGCGTAGATGATGAAGATGGTATTGAAGTAGACAGCAAGGTAGGCAGTAAGAATAAAAAGAAAAGAAATAGAAGAAAAAAGCGTAAGAATGTCAACAGTGTCAACATAGAGAATGACGGAGCCACTAGCAAGACAGACGTCAGGGATGAGATCAACAAAAAGGATAGTGACACAAAGGCTAGCAAGGGAAACACTGGAAATGTGAACTATAAAGACAAAGATGGTGGAATGGACAGTGAGAAGGAATCCAGCAAGAAGGGGAAGAGTCAAAAACGGACGGTCCAGGTGAAGAGCAAAGAAGATATTAAGCAGACTGGAACAATAAGCACTGAAAGGAAAAGTGATGCAAGAACTAGTGTCGAAGATGCTGGAAACTTTCTTTTAAAATTTCTTTTGAATATTTGGAGATTTTTAGTATATATATCATGTGTGAATTTTAGTCCCCATCAGGAAAGAAGTCGAAAGGCGACTAGCAGAAGATTTATTAAAAACATTGAAAGAATAGAAAATATTGGTAAGCTTCATTAAAAAATTTTTGAATATTTTGATATTTTTAATACGTTACATATGAGATTTTTAAAACATATGACTTTGATCTCCATTCTTGTTACTGAGCACCTCTCCGTCTCCCCCAAACTTCACATCATTTCCCTATGTCTTGTTTATGATGTTTTATTACAGTACTGCTCTCCACCCACCCACTCCCCTTTTCATACAGTCATTTATCACCTCCTCCTCAACCCCTCTTTCTCTTCCCTCATCCCCAAAACTGATATTCGCCATTGTTGTTGGCATCCTTTTGTCTCAGGAGACAATGGAGTTGCACATAAACTAATCCAGTCTGGTTTTTACATTTCATGTCCTCTCCAGTTTTGCGCAGGCCTGGGCTAGATGTAAGAAAATCCTGGGTAGCCCAATCGTCAGGATTCCTCTCTTCACCTTGCTGACAGAGTCCAAAGCATTATGTTTGGTACCAGCTTGGTTGCAGGAGCTGCCGGAAGAGTGTCGAGTCAAACACTAAACTGCCTACAGGGTTCCACTCTGGATTTCTTTGAAGGTTGTCTCATTTCCGTAACCTGGATAGGGGCCCATACCGAGTACTGTCAGCCGGAGCCAGCTGAGCCTGGGACTCGTGTGAGGCAGGGTTGTCACTCCCTGAAGTAGTAAAGAAAATTGCTACCCACTACCTAAATTCACCATTAAATATTGAATATTAACCATGCCCCTCCTCTGTTTACTGTTCACTGCATCACTTATACTCCCTACCGCTAAGCATCTGTCGCTCTCTCACAAACTCACATTTACCCTCTTGTGCCTTGAGGGTATGTCCTGAAATTAAGTAGTTGCAAAGCAAGTTTGTCAACCACACAGCTATGGGGAAATATGAGAAAAGGAAAAGAAGTGTTTATGAATGATGTGTTTCAAAGTAAATTCAACCATAAACAATAGTTTATGATACATTAGATTTGAAAAAAAGAGAGAAAGCTGCCTGTATGATACAAACCATGCATCTTTTGTAACCTATCCATTCATTCATTTTTTCAGTCTACTATTCTTAGGAGCATCATGGATATAGAGTCCTCAAGCACCTTTTGTATAGAGTTGTATCAGAAGCAGCCATCATTACTCTTCCAAAGGGTGACCAACTGAGACTATGGATATTATGCAATCATCTCATTCTTGGTCTACCTCTAGATGTGCTGCTGACTGGTCTGGCTTGAAGAATCCATCTTGTGATTCTTTCTTGTGAAATTCAAATCTTTTATAATCCAGTGCTACCAATCAAAATGTTTCTTGCTTTATTACATCAAATTAAATGCTCTAATCTTACCAGTGAGCAAACTTATTTATATTTATAATGCAAATATAGAAGCATCAAGAAATCTATATAATAAAGATGAATGTCTGTGTGTGTGTGTGTGTCGGTCTGTCCATTTATAGCATGAAAGGCTACAGCGTCTACATAAAAACTAAAAGCTAATTCTTGTGTAAAATTTTCTGCAAAAGACAATGGAAGTAGTCTCAAGTCTCTAGGCTTCCCCCTAAGGAAGCTATGGGCCCTTTTCCAAAATGTTGCACATAGCGCATTCCCCCCATATATACCATATACATCTATATATATACCATGTGTATATACTATATGTATCTATATATATATACCATGGGTATATACTATATATATATATATATATATATATATATATATACATATACATACATTTTGCAAACTTAATATTTTTTCAGATTTTACTAAAATTTGTTGGACTTATTTTCATGCCTTCGGCCATTGGTGCTATGGAAAATAGCGCACTGTGACTGCATGAAAACAGATTCGACTAATTTTATTATTTCCGTAAAAAATACTAAAAAGCACTAAATTTCAAACATTTTTATGATCAAATACGTTTAGGATAATTCCAAAGCTTAAAAATCGCACTCTAAAATAGTGTTTAGCGTCACTGATGTAATTTTCCTTGAAACTATGAACAAGAGTTTAGATACGTACCAGCTACTACAAGTAATGGTTGAAACAAAATAGCATTTTGAGACAGCAGTTGTCTCTTTCCTTTTATCAGCAAACAAATGTTGGAGTCTAAGCTTTCTCGCCTCTCTTTTAAAACAATGAAATTTATTAATTGTTTCAAGATTGTTTCTTTTACGTCTGCTTTTCATTTCTCGTATGGGTTGGAGAAGTACATGTTATTGAAACATTGTTGTGCAGCTAGATGCCCTTATTGTCACTGATCCTTAACTATTGAGGGATTTTATGTTCCACTCATCTTCAAAACCACTGAGTAGGTAGACAAATTATTTGCACACTCTTATTTTGCTGACCAAAAATGTCAAGCAAATTCACCTTTTGTAACTTGACACTTTACATGCAACATTCAAGCTAGATTGTGTCCTTTTCTTCTAGAAGTAGAGGATACATGATTAAAGGTTAGCAGCTTCTTCTGCTTTAGCATACCACAGCACAAACCAGAGAACATAGTGAGGTGTGTGTGGTGGGGACAAGGATAAAACAAGGTTTATACAGGCTTTCAAGGCTAAAGTCACGAGTCACTCCTGAGTAGGGCACCATTCTATTGAAAGGTTAACCTCCCTTCTGACTTCCTTTGGTACCACAGGTATTCATTTTCAGCTGAGTATACTGGAACAACTTGAAATAAAGTGCCTTGCTCGAGGACACAAAACACCACTTAGGTTGAGAATTGAGCCCACAACCTAACACTTGTGAGCCTAACATTTTAACCACAAAGTTACTTGTGTTCATTTAAAAACTATCAAAATATGACAATTGGGTGTAACTATTTCCACACTAGTGATTTGGCTGGACACTAAACCTGTTTTAGTGACATTACATTTTGGCACTAGAAGCAAACACACACACACACACACACACATCCATGCTTGCACAGAAATGTACATATACAGATTAACAGAATGAGAGAGAGATTAAAATTTATTAATTGCCTCCTCTCCTCACATGCATAAAAAGTACTCTGCTCACACACATAAACAAAGAGAGAACAGGTGAAACACCTGATGTCAAATAAGTCACTGTTGATTTACTGATGCCAGGTAGGCTGTGCGAAATATGTAACTACACTTCATTTTCTATGTAAATATTTTGACTTTGTTTTCCTGTTTATAAATCAAGTTTTTTTTATTTTTAAAAAATTATTTATATACTCTTTACTCTTTTACCTGTCTCAGTCTTTTGACTGTGGCCATGCTGGAGCACTGCCTTTAGTCGAGCAAATCGACCCCAGGACTTATTCTATGGAAGCCTAGTACTTATTCTATCGGTCTCTTTTGCCGAACCGCTAAGTTACGGGGACGTAAACACACCAGCATCGGTTGTCAAGCGATGTTGGGGGGACAAACACAGACACACATACATATATATATATACATATATACGACAGGCTTCTTTCAGTTTCCGTCTACCAAATCCACTCACAAGGCTTTGGTAGGCCCGAGGCTATAGTAGAAGACACTTGCCCAAGATGCCACACAGTGGGACGGAACCCGGGACCATGTGGTTCGTAAGCAAGCTACTTACCACACAGCCACTCCTATTTAGATAGATTTAATAATTCGATTATGAAGTTGAAATATGTGACAGTTGTGGTAACTTTGATGAACATTTAATGAAATGTAACCTATGCAGAAATGCATGGTATTGCTCAGAAACACGAGATATTTTTGTTTATTCCATTTTTTCGAGGGTGCAGGATATAAAAATGTGATGTTTTATAGAGAATTAAAAGATGACAACACTTTGTTTCTAAGGCCTCATTTGGTCTCTTGCAAGTGCACATGTACACATATAGTAGGCTTCCATCATTTTCTGTTCACCCTTTCACTTGCAAGGCATTAATCAGCGTGAGGTAATAGTAGAAGACATTTCTCTTTTATGCCATGCAGTGGGACAGAACCTAAGACCACTTGGTTGCAGAGCAAGCATTTTAACTACAGTCTCATCTGCACCTGTCTATCTATTTAAATACTGAATCTGAAGGAAAATGGCTTTTGTCTATAGTCACTTTACTTATAGTATAATTTATTCTTGCTTTCTGTCATATTATGTCAGTTTTTAAACTTTATTTCAGATAATCTCCAGAAAGCTGTACTCAAAGCAGAAAGGAACTTTAAATTCCACAAAATATTTACGTCATTTTCTAAAATTCCAGGAGAATACGAACCTGAGAGTTTACCTGAAAATAGCCTTCTTGTTGTTTACATTTTAAGCCGAGAATACCATTTCTTTAGGCCAGTTTTTTTCCTCCAAGTAAGTATATTTCAATTGTTTAAAGAATCCTCATCTCTCTTTATTTTCGTCTCTGACATTCTCCACTCATTGTCTCTCTAAATATAACTGTATAGAAGCAGATAATAATCGCTGGTGAAAGAGGGTTCATGTTGAACATGGTCTATTTCTGTTTTAGCACAGCATATCCATATGAGATCTTATTTCAGGCTGAATATCTCTGAAAATATTCTTATCATGATGCATTAACATTAAGTATGATATACAAATGTATGTGAATGTGTACATATGTGTGTATACCCTTGCATCCTCCACACCACATCACACCACCCTGCTCACATAAGCATTGACCACTTCCCAGCATCCATACCACCCCGCATACAATAGCACTGACCACTTCCCAGCACTCACACCATCATGCACACACCCAGACATCAAGGTCACCAGCCTCTAACCACACGCTCTCATATACACACACATCTTCATTTTGGGATCACCACTACTTTATTATCTCCCCTTCTTCTTAGCTCTCCTATCTGACCACAAGCCTGGCCATCACCATGATTGACCACTAGCTACTAAAGGTTTCCTTTTTCATTCTCTCTCTGTTTATTTCCTCATGTTCCTTTTTGTTGGAGAGCAGGCTCTAAATATAAAAGACTTTCTCACCTTTCTGAGCATTAAACTAATACACCTGTTTGTTGTTTACACATCTATCTTCGTTTTCTGTTTTTTTAAAACTCTAACTATATATATATATATATATATATATTAAATATATACTTTTATAAAACAAATTTTACAAAATATATAGTATCTGTTAACAGTCTTAGCAAGAAGCTCACAGGTGAGTTTTTGTATATATATATGTATACATGTCTCTTAAAGGATAGAGCTCAAAATCAATGCATAGAAAATACTTTATTGCAGCAACAATTATAATAACAGAAACAACCACAATAAGCCAAACCTATGCACATTTCAATAGGGTATCCCGGATAAATAAACCACATCATCCAGGATACCCTATTGAAATGTGCATAGGTTTGGCTTATTGTGGTTGTTTCTGTTATTATAATTGTTGCTGCAATAAAGTATCTTCAATGCATTGATTTTGAGCTCTATCCTTTAAGAGACATGTATACATATATATATATATATATATATATATATATATATATATATATTTATATATATGTATCATGATAGATATTATCTGAAACGTATAGTATCATATATCTATCACAGCTAATCTTACCAATTGGTTTCACACAAAGAATGCAATGGAATGTTAAGTAACAATCTGATTATATAACCTCATACTCATCAGAGTTAGCCGCTATGGAAGGGAATATGGCGACTGCTCTCATTCAAGCAAAGAGATCTTTGATGCTGCTGCCCCATACTACAACCAGGCTCTGGCGGCCAGTGGTTTTAAGGATAGTTACATGCCAGACTGTAGCACCCCAAGAGAATGCACCACCGGAAAGTGCTGTGGTTCATGCTGCCCTTCTCTTTAATTGTTAAGACCAGAGTAGGTAACATCTTCCTTAGTTTAGTTGATAAATACTTCCTCCATACTAATAGATTCAACAAAATATCTAATAGACATACCCTGAGATTATCCTTTAGCTGTGCACCTAGTGTAAAAAAGATTTTCATGGGCAAGCCTACACTCAAGGCAGAGGCAGGATGCTCATGCAGGGGTAACCCAATTGTCCGCTGAACAGCCACTGCAACACAGAGACAGTTGTATACAAGGCAGAGTTAACAGCCATAGGACCCAATGCAGAAGTATATGGGGGCAGCAGAAGGCTCTTTCAGAACCCACTTTAACAACCACAAAACCTTCAACATCTTAGAGAGATGCAACACCTCAGCTGTAGCCAAGAATGTGTGGTCTTTGAAAAAAAGCACCACTTTGATGAGCATATGGTCATATAATCAAATTGTTGCCTAACACTCCATTGTATTTCTCACACGAAACTGATTGGTAAGATCAGCTATGATAGCTATATAATACTATACATTTCGGATAATATACCCACATTATTGACAGATATACAAGTGCATCTTTCCCCTGACTTATGATCTCTTAGATGACTCACGTCCATGTATGTATATATATATATATATACTCTCTGAGTGGTTGGCGTTAGGAAGGGCATCCAGCTGTAGAAACTCTGCCAAATTTAGATTGGAGCCTGGTGTTGCCATCCGGTTTCACCAGTCCTCAGTCAAATCGTCCAACCCATGGTAGCATGGAAAGCAGACGTTAAACGATGATGATGATGATGATGATGATGATGATACACACACACACATATATGTTTGTATGTGGAAAATGTACAAGAGCCATGAAGACTACAGATGTACAGGAAACTGATTTTCTCAAATGTCCGAGAGACTCTCTGGAAGTAGTAAATAATTTCTGTTACCTAGGTGACCTAATTGGCAGTGGAGGAGAATGCATCAAAAGTGTAATTGCTTGAATAAGAATAGGATGGAGAAAGTTCAGAGAGCCCTTAGTTCTGTTGGCAACGAAATGTCTTTCTCTCTGAGTGAAAGAAAGATTATATGACATATATGAGTGAACTGCAATGCTACACGAAACTTCAGATCATGCACAGATGTCCATGATTGCTGATGTCTGCAGGTATGCCACACAAATAGAAAAAGACGTTGTATGAATGTAGTTGCAGGTATATTTTCATTGAATAATGATTTAAAATTTTGGTATAAGGCTAGCAATTTTGAAGGGAGGGAAAGTCAATTACATCGACTGTAATACTTGAGTGATACTTTACTTAACTGCTACTTATCAATCCCCATAAAATGGAAACAATGTTGACTTTGACATAATTTGAACACAGAACAAAAAGAAAAAAAATGGCACTTAGGATTTTGTCTAATATGCTAAAGATTTTGTTAGCTCACGACCTTAATTATCATTAAATAATAATAAACTTTTCTTCTTTTTTCAGGATATTGAAGGTTGCATATATAGTCTGATATTTTATCATAAAGAATCAGATCCTTATCCATATTTTTCCTGGGACCAACTGAAAGTCGGGAAGTATATTTGTATCTTGGAACCTGAGATTCATTATTTTCTTGATGGACAAGTTGGTTTTAGAATTAATTCCACCTGGGAAGTTAGAGTTTTATAAAATGTTGAGAAAAAAGAAGTAAAACTATTTCATCAAGTATTTATTGTCATTTCTTTAAAAAAAGTATTTGGTTGACAGAAACTGTGGAATAAGTACAAGTCTTGAAAAAATGAATACTTGCCTTGATTTGTTTGACGAAACCCATCAAGATAGTACTCCAGCTTGGCTACAGCTCAATGACAGAAACAAGATAAGAGATAATGTGTTGTTGTTTTTTTGTGTATAAATTAACGTGGTTTTAAGGAAGGGAGTTGAGAACTGTTCATTTAGCTGTTTTCTATTTTGAGCTGCACTGTTTTCTTTTTGATATCCAAGCAATTGGATGTATTTGAAGCAAAAGAAAAAGAGAAGAAACAATTGTAAGGAGAATAAAAATATTTTGATGTGGTGATGTTTATTGATTTTATTACCATCAGTGTTATAACCACCATTGCCTTTCCATATTCAGGTTATTCCCCAAAGGATGAGAAATTGTGGCGATTGATAAAAGACAGAATCTCTCCTTCTATTAAGGCTCACATGCTTATGTATGTAAATGTACACACCAGATATACAAAGATGGCAAACTTAACTATTTTTCCATAGAGTGAAAAATCTGACGAACAGCCTGTAGTGGAAGGATTCCAACCACCCTTAACTGACCAGAGGTGGACTGACTCATTGCTATAAATTAAAGAACTGTGAGTGAATGGCACTTCATTTTGGTAGCAGTTCACTGTGAGCCATGAGTCTTGTGTGATTGTAATAGCAGTGTGTCGTGTATACACTTTCTTCCTTGCTGCTTTGCTAAATTATATAACCAATACAAGAATGTAAAACAGCCTTAACTTATTAGCATTTAAACTGGTTATATCTGGTCCAAATATTGTACTTATTTTATGTTCACACTGGCCAGATCCAGCCTTTAACACCAACCCTACAATATCATTCTAAAAACAAACAATCACATCATCAAAATCTTTAAGTTACAAGATAATGCATGGTCAATTCAAAACAACATGAATAAATAAACATTCCATTTAACAGAGTAATCTGAATGCTGAAGGATAAATTAGTTTTCAACCTGTGTCTCATCAGAGGTGTCTACATCACTTGATCCATCCAGAGAAACAAGTCCAGTAGTTTCAGATAACTGGGGTTACTAATTTGCATATTATAAATGCTTAAAACTTTATTTAATATCAAATCCTAGTCCACACAATATCTAGGTATCATACAGTATATGATATGTAAACCTAGGTATGCTACACATGTGAAATTTACAACATGGATACTACAAACAACAAATATAACTCAAGCATTATTGGAATTGCATGCCTGACCAAAGATTAATAGACTTTGAAGATAACAGTCAAGCAGCTGAAAGAGATGAGACCTGAACTTTAACAATAGACAGTGTTAAGGTAGATTTTGAAATTATAATTTTCTAGGCTCAGGCATAGTTGTGTGGTTAAGTAGCTCATTTTGCAGCTCCTTGGTTTTGGGTTCAGTCCCACTATGCAGCACCTTAGGCAAGTGTCTTCTATTATAGTCGTGGGTCAACCATTCTCATGTAAGTGAATTTGGTTGATGGAAACTGTGTGGAAGCCCATTGTCTGTATATATGTGTGTGTATTTGTTTGTCCACCACCACCACCACAACCATTGTGTATGTCATCTTCATTTAGCGTCCTTTTTCTGTACTTGCTTGGGTTGGACGATTTGACAAGAGCTATCAAACCAGAAGGCTGTGCCAAGCTCTATCATCCACTTTGGAATGGTTTCTATGGCTGGATACCCTTTCTAATGCTATTCACTTTACAGAGTGTACTGGGTACTTTTTTCATGGCACCAGCACTGGCAGGGTCACTAAGTAATTTGCTCGACAAAGAACCCTCAATTGGAAAGAGGACATTTGTATGATTGTATGTATATAACTGTATTTTGTCTTGCCATTACTTGATAGTAGTAAGTAGGTGTCATTCTCATATATGTAGCATCATTCATTTCCAGTATTCTGCAAAAACATGTTTGGCCATGAAGGAATGTTACCACACTTGGAAACAGATGAGGATTGATTATAGGAAGGTCATCTGGCTATATAAAATGTGCCTTACCAAATTCCATTCAACCTATGCAAGCACAGAAAAGCAGACATTAAAACAATGATGATGATGATGATGATGTTCCATATGTCAGACACCTTTAATCCACTTGTATCTCTTGCTCTCACCATCCATATTGTATCCAACCTGCTAGGCCAAGTTGTTCTACAGAACATCCTTCCCTCTGGAATCTTTTCACTATTCATCTTTCCCTACAGGTATCAACATGCAACAGTTGAAGTAGAACATTAACAATACCAACGACACCAGACTCGAAGGGCTTGTGTAGTAACAGGCAGTGTCTCTTCTAAATCTGGCGAGTAAAAAAGAAAATAATGTTGAATCCCGTTGAAGTAAAATTGACCTTTCATTCCCCACCTTTCCAGTTCACAAATTTGATTAACAAGGCATATTAGGATTGCAACTACAGAACAGTTTCAGAATAACAAAAAAAATTTCAACAAAAAAACAAAATGGTTCATATTTTATCCCTGAAGCAGCAACAGAAATATTTTGTCATGTGTTGTTCCATGTTGTTATTTACCACATTATATTAGTGTAGAAGTGTTCAGTTAAGTTGTTTGTATTGTATTTGCTAGATGTTACAAGTGTGTTTGACTACAAAAATATTTGTAATGCTACATAAATGAAAACAAATACTAGACAAACATGCTGTAATAGAAGAACTAGCGATACAACACACAGTTGGAAGAACTAGCTGAAATTTGAACTGCAAACTCGTAAACCACTTGCAGTAAATCTTGACATTTGTTCAAAATCTGACATTAAAAAAGAAAATTAAGTTTCTTTCAATGGAATGAAAGGGAAGTTGTTTTCTATTTTTTAAAACCTGGAGTTCTGTGATGCAAATGATCTCAGGATCTGCAACACTTCAAAAAACCAGCTAGCCACCTAATCACTTATCAGTGTGGTGAGCACATAAACCAGATTGACTGCCTCCTCATCAGGCAATGAGATGGATGCTTAAAAATGCAAAATCTTTCGCAGGTGAAAGGTGTACAACCCAACATAGGTTACGAGTTAGTGACTTCAGATTTAGAGCTAGAAAGACTCAGAGAAATATGCCAATCTGGAAAAGATTATGGAAGCTCGAAGACTCAGCAGACAAAAATTTAGAGATTTACTAATGGAAGTTTCTGACGAAAGAGAGGAAGATTTGGGGACATATAGCTTACAGGACAATTGGAATAGATGTTTCTTCACAGAAATGTCTACATGTATATGCAGTTTTCTTGTGCTTCTGATGTAGGATTTGTCACAGATGATCTCATATACAACATAGGTCCTGTGGCACAATTGAAGATCATTGATGGGACAGTTCGACAATGTGCACTACTCAGAGTAATGAAGTGTTGTTCTTGGACAGAGCTTTTCTCAGGGAAGGGCCAGTGTGCACTATCTGCATGTCAAGTCCTTCCAACTGTGTGTTGTATCGCTGCAGTAGTTCTGTCATCAAAGTGTGGTAGCTTTAGGAAGCACATGCCAGACTTGGGAGTATGATGGTTCTTCCGGGGTTTATAGATGTTTTTCAGGCGCCGTTGTTTAGCTAAAGATGGTGGGTAGCCATTCAGGATTAGGTCTCTGAGGAACTGTCTGCTGTTGACGGCTTTGTCAGTCATGTTACTGAAATTGTTATATACATACAATCATACAAATGTCCTCTTTCCAATTGAGGGTTCTTTGTCGAGCAAATTACTTAGTGACCCTGCCAGTGCTGGTGCCATGAAAAAAGTACCCAGTACACTCTGTAAAGTGAATAGCATTAGAAAGGGTATCCAGCCATAGAAACCATTCCAAAGTGGCTCTGGTGGGTAAGGCTGATTGGTAGTAGACAAAAAGTTTTCTATTAGCGGCTTTTCTATAGAATTTGGTAAATATGGAGCCTTCTTCTGCGATCTTGAGTTGGAAGTTGAGTAGAGAGAGAGTTCCAGATTCGTCTGGATGTTCAATCTCGAATTTGATGTTTATGTTGGTGTTATTGAAGGTCCAGTATATGTTAATGGCCTCATCCCTGGAGGATGTGATGATAAGGATGTCATCAATGTACCTAGAGAAGAAGATGCATGAGTGGCAGCTGTTGAGTGCTGTGCGTTCTAGCTCATCCATGCATGCCATGGCCGGCAGGCTTGAAAGCCTAGATCCCATAGGTAGGCTGTTTGTAAATCACACTATTATATTGAAAGGTGTTACCAACTATAATGGTTAATAACTCTCGTATGTCTGAGGGTGTGAGGATGAAGAGCTGGAGGTTGATGGATGGGGAGGTGGGAGAAGATGGGGAGGAGGAGGCTGCAGGAGAGGAAGAGATGAAGACGGAGGTGACGGGCAAGGAGATGTGGGGGGAGAATATCAATGGCCGGGAGATGTGGTCTATGAGAATATCAATGACTGGAAGAGTGGGTACAGAGGTGTAGAGGGAAACTACGTCTAAACTAAAAGGGTATTTGTTAGTTTTAAGTATGGCGGGGTCAATATCTTTGAGTCTTGTGAAGATTTCATAGGAGCTGCTGACGTGTCCAGGGAATGCGTGTAGTAAGGACTTGAGGAGTTTAGAGAGGAACCAAGAAATCTTATAGAAAGGACTGTTAATTCCTGATACTATGGGACTGATTTTAAGCTTAGGTCCAGGTTTTTGAGTTTTTATTAAATAGTAGAAGGATGGAAGGGTGGTGTTTTTAGATCTGTAGTTCAGCCTAGTCTTCTTAGAGAGATTCCTTTGGTGAAAGATATTGGTCCAGCTGGTGTTGATGGTGGACTCCAGTTGGTGAGGTGTGATGTTGTAAACCTTTTCATAACAGTGAGTCCCTGGGGTGTTCGATAGCTAGTTTGGGGTTGTGAGGGGAAGGGTGGAGTGGGTTATCGAGATGGTAGATGGGGTATCTAAGTCATAACCACGAAATATGGAATACAAGGTAAGTCTACATTAATTTATATATTTTTCTTGACCTTGCATTTACTACGCATTGTTTTAGTCTTACTCACGATCCTTTACACTATATATATATATATATATATAAGGTTGAGGAGGGTATTGGATTTAACCAAACCCCGGAGGATACAGGTAATACCGAGTAAGTGCTTTCGTTCCAACATAAATTTCCGGATTATTCACACAAGGATTAATCTGCACGAATTTCTACAAGGATATTTACCACTGGAATGAAACTACTCTTCAAGTACTGTTCTCTCTTTTTTCAGCACATCACACTCTTTACCACTTCATACTAAAAATATCCGCCTATGGCTATAATAATAGATAACTTTATTTTTTCTGTCTCCGATGAAGGGAAGTACTGGATCTTCTCAGAAACAGCTGTAAGACTCTATCCATAAAATTCTTCAACCTTACCTTTGCTCTCTTTATCCTTTTGTTTTTATATATTTACATATATATATATATGTAAGGAACGACCGTGTGATAACCGTTACACACACACACACATATATAATAATAATAATAATAATAATATTAGGGATAAAATCCAAAATTACAGGTAAAAACTCAATTGAAATCAATTTATTAAAAATTAAAATTAAATTAAGCTTCACAGAATGAAATATATATAAATATATAGTTTTAGGGAATAGAACCAAGGTTCATGAACTCATCGATGAAAATCCACTGTCACATATAGAAAAATTAATAATTAAAAGCACAATAAATGAGTATAATATAATACAAAGAAAATATCATAAGATAAAGATAATATAATTGTATATATATATATATATACAATGAAGGCAATGAACAAAAATAAGACAAGGGAATAGTTTTAACAACTATTGTATCTGTTTAATGCTTAAACTTAAAATCATTTAATGCTTTAATGTTAAAATCAAGTAATTTTTAAGGTTAAAAAGATTGCGCTAGTAATGACCATTATTTATATATACATATATATAAGATGAACTTCTTTCAGTTTACCAAATACAATAAGAAAGTTTCGATCATACGGAGAATGGAAGTGCCTTGTAATTGAAAGTGGAAGTGCGTTGTAATTGAAAAAACAACTTTCTTGCGTCTATATCCACGCATGCGCTTATGTAATAATAAAATGAAAAGTCATTGACTTCCTCGGTGCTATGATTTTCTTTTTTTCTCACTGTGTTTCTATCTTTTTCTTTCTCTCTTTGTGTGTTTGTCCGTCTCTCTAGATATATTTTATATATAAATATATGCACGCGCGCACATACGTAAGTACGTATGTCTATATGTATGAGCGTATATTAAGTTACGAAAGTTACGCGAGGGCCTCGATTCTCTTTTGTAACTTTTCAGCCGATTAAAATACGATGTTCTAACCTCTTGTATTGAGTTCTATTTCTCCTTTTTTCTTTCACCAAATCCTATCTCTCTGTCACTTTCTATATGTGTATGCACACACACACACACACACGCATATATATATATATATATATATATATATATATATATATATATATATATATATATATATATAATAATAATAATAATAATAATAATAATAATAATAATAATAGGGATAAAATTCAAAATTATAGGTAAAAACTCAATTAAAATCAATTTATTAAAAATTAAAATTAAATTAAGTTTCACAGTATAAAATATATATAATACTATATATATATATATATATATATATATATATATATATATATATATATATATATATATATAATTAATTATTACAATTAAAAGGGTAAAGGATTATCAATTTATTAATAAATTAATAATTAATAATTTTTACCAAGCCCTTCGGTATGTAAGCACCATTATCGGTGTGGAACTTATTTAAAAGTTCTTATACATTTATAAACAAAATTAAGGGATCAGCAACAGGTTGCTTCACCACATACCGAAGTTCAGAAATAGCAGCTAAAAATGCTGAAACTCCAACAGATAGCAACGCACACACAGAGATGTGTGTGATTCTCATTATATCGGAATTTATTGTGAAAAAATGTTTCCGACGGTGGGGGTGGAGGGTTTCGAACAATTTCTACGGGACTGCTTCTTTACGCATAACTTACAGAAAAAGGGATAATTTTTAAATGAAATTTTCTGTAAATATTTTTTCAGAGCGTGTAGATTACGATTATATCGGAATTTGGTTTGTAAAAACAAATTTGGTGTGCTCGTCACATATATCAGAAAAAAAAAAAAAAAAAAATGTGATGCGTGTCTATGTGTGTGTGTGTGTGCGTGCGCGCTCACTATTTTACTTTTCACTATCAAATTCCCATGTAATCATAATTTACATACTCTGAAAAGTATTTATAAAAAGACTTCATTTAAAATTACCCATTTTTCTGAAAGTTAAATCTGTCTCATATGAATTTTCCGAAGCTCCTGACCTCATCCTCGGAAAAGTGTTTCAGCACATATTTCGATATAATGAAAATCTGCATCATCTGAAGCATATATGTAGAACATTTCATTTAAAAATATCTATTTTTCTAGAAGTTATGAGGAAACAAAGTCGAGGTGGGGGTACACATCTGGGCGAAGGTAAGGCGCGTGCACACCACCCATAAGACGAGTTTATTTCTTTGAAAGCCAGGAGGTAATAGGTGGAGGAAGGGGCCATGAGTATTTTTTTTAAAGAAAAATGACAATTTAAAAAAAAAAATCCCAGATTCGTAATTTCTGTATTTTTATACGTGGATTTAAAAAAAAAAGTTAGAAATTAAGAAATTGGGGGCGGGGGATTAAAATTTCGAAAACGTGATTTTTGGGCAAAATCGTATTCTCCTATATCGAAAACATAGAAATCCGAAAAAAGTTTGGAATCCCCCAAAATATTGGAAATGGGTGGTGTGCACGCGCTTTACCTTTACCCACACCTGTAGGAAAGCCGTATATTTTTCTGTTTGTAGGTGAACGTGTGTGTGTATGTGTGGATATGAATGTATGCATAAATGTCTGTTTGACCATATATGTAATAACTTTCCCTAATAGAAAGTGAAAGTAGTTATTCAACGAAACACTACATGGCTAGACTATTTAAATGCAATTCGTGTTGATAAACTCCACTGTCGCAGTTTACTATCTCTTCGATTTCCACCAAAACTGTCTCCAAGTAAGTATCTTTGTTTAATGTTTACTTTAATTCCCGGCCATTAAAATAAACAAAAAAAGGTGTATTAAACAAATATGAAAACAAAAAATGGCGACAACGAACTGGGGGTGGGAAGAGGACTTTCGGAAAATTCACATGATCCGATTTTCTTCTTCATAACTTTTAGAAAAATGGATATCTTTTTATGAAATTTTATATAAACACCTTTCAAACGGTATAGATTGCGATTATAAAGAAATTTGTGGGGAAAATGTTTTCCGAGGGGGTGGGCAGAGGACTTTATAAAAAAAGATTTTAAAAAAGTCATCCCATGTATCATCGTGAGAGAAACAAATTCATAAATACGGTGTTGAATATGGTTTCACTATGGAAAAAAGTTAAGGACGATTTAGCTGTTGTTTTTAGCACATCTTCACCGTTGGGATATTTTCCAAAACCTTTTTCTATTACTCTTTTATTCTTACTTGTTTCAGTCATTTGACCGCGACCATGCTGGAGCACGGTCTTCAGTCGAGCAAATCGACCCCAGGACTTATTCTGTGTAAGCCTGGTACTTATTCTATCGTACTCTTTTTCCGAACCGCTAAGTTACGGGGACGTAAACATACCAGCGGTTGTCAAACGATGTTGGGGGAACAAACACAAACACACACATATATATATACAACGGGCTTCTTTCAGTTTCCGTCTATCAAATCCACTCACAAGGCTTTGGTCGGCCTAAGGCTATAGTAGAAGACACTCGCCCAAATGCCACGCAGTGGGACTGAACCCAGAATCATGTGGTTGGTAAACAAGCTACTTACCACACAGCCACTCCTGCACCTCAAACGAAAAATAAATTAATCTAAAAATGTTGTTAAAAATTTACCAAAATTAAAAAAAAACAAACTTATTTCCATTACACTCAAGCCAAAAAATAATTTATGATTATCTTTTCGAAAGTCCGCTCCCTAGTCCCTCAGAAAAAAATTTTCCCCAGAAATTTCTTTATAATCGTAATCCATACCGTTTGAAAGCTTTTTATATGAAATTTCGGTTAATGTTTACATTTTGAACCCGAAAATGAAAATACCACCCACCAAAAAAAAAAAAAAAAAAAAAAAAAAAAAATACTGGAATGGGTGTAAAACAATGTGTGGGATAAGTTAAAATACATTTTATGAGGCCTTGAAAACGAAGAAGTATGCATTTTCTTTCTTTCTTTCTTTCTTTCTTTCTTAGTAAGAATTCTTTGAATAATGTAGTAATGCAGTACGTAATGGCTGGAAAACAAAAGATCATAATGAGTTTGTCTTTGATCATATAAGGTTCAGTGTAAACCCAGGGGTGAGAGTGATTTAAACGTGTTGAGACAAAAAAAGTTGTAGGAGGAGGCAGTAAAATTTTGAATTTATTTTATTTTATTCTTCTAGAATCTTAATTTTTGTCGTTGAAAAACGTAGAGCTCCTGGAAAGTATTAAAAAATTGTGGGTGGGGTCGGGGTGACCGTCAGACATTTTGAAACAGTTAGGCAAAGGTGGGGATGAATAACTTTTCGAAAAAAGTTCTTAAAAAATGGAAAAGGAGAATGAAAAGTAGCTGATTTTAATTTTCTTTAGAGAATCATAATCTTCATCGCTGAAAATTTACTGATTGAAAGATAAGATGTCGGAAGTGGATTGAGAGAGTTTTGGTTGTTATTTCTAGCAGTTCAAGCGACCTCATTGACGCCAACCACCTTGATCTTTAGCTCGAAGTGTCGTCTGCTCATTGTTTAACATACAATCTACGCATGCGCAAACGAATTTTTAAGTCGTGGAGAAGTGTGTAAAGCAGAATATGAGAGTGAGAAGGCATTAAAAATATTAGAATTTAAAAAAAAATTAAAATCAGAATAGTAATATCTAAATTTCAGGAAGGAAAAAAAAAAAAAAAAAAAAAGGTTAAACAGTATTGGCGCATGCGTGGATATATGTTTAGAAGTTTGTTTACTAACATGGTTCTCCTTAGCGTACTTCGGAAAAGTGATTTGTACTGTAGCCTTGGGCCTACCAAAGCCTTGTGAGTGGATTTGGTTTTCGGAAACTGAATGAAGCCGGTGATCATTCGTTTTGACTTGCATAGCTATCACTGGATCCCAGCCGGTTGTTCGTTAATTTCCGTAAAAAATTTATTTATTTATTTATTTTTGTTTTCATGACATATAGAAGGCGACATTTGCTTCGAAGTGAGAGCAGCAATTGAAAGAGGATAAAGTGTAAGACTTATGGACGTGCGTGTGTGTGTCAGAGAGAGAGAGAGAGAGAGAGCGAGGGGGAGGAGAAGGAGAGAGAGTGAGTGAAGGTGTGTGTTGTGATGACGCGTGGAAGGCGACATTTGCTTTGAAGTGAGAGGAGAAAGTGAAAGCTGTATATACGTGTGCGAGAAAGAGAGAGAGAGAGAGAGAGAGAGAGAGAGAGAGAGTGAAATGTGTTGTGTATGTATCATTTTGCATGTATGTGGAAGTGGCTAGGGTTCGTTCTTATTTGCTGCGCGCGCGCCTTGTTCAGCACTATGTATTAGTCACACGCATACAAACACACGTTATATATATATATATATATATATATATATATATATATATATATATATATATATATATATATATATATAGACGTGTATATGTGAGTATGTTTGTAGTACTATGGGCCGTGTATATGTGTGTAATGAAGCCCTTAGCCAACTGCTGTGGCCAGTCAATGTATCTGGGGCACTTTTGAAAGAACTGTGTGTGTGTATATATATATATATATATATATATATATATACACACACACTAGCCACTTACACATACAAAAATACATATACGACACACCTTCTCTCTCTCTCTCTCTCTCTCTCTCTCTCTCTCTCTCTCTCTCACACACACACACACGTCCATTTCAGTAAATAAATAAAATAATTTTACGGAGATTAACGAACAACCAGCTGGGATCCAGTGATAGCTATGCAAACCAAAACGAAAGATCACCATGAATCCCATGGTGTGTCTATGCCTGTGTTCCATCACCATCACCATTTGACACGCAGTGTTGGTTTGTTTACGTCCCTTTTACGTAAAATCGGTATAACTATGTGTAAGTGAGCTTGCGCATATATTGACACATCACAAAATGAAACCTGGAATTTTTACAAAACCTTGTGTTAGTATGCATGTGTGTTTTCCTCAAGAGTTTATTTTTCATATTAAATTCCGCTGTAATCGTAATGCACCTCACCTTGAAAAATGCATTTTTTCGGAAAAATTTCTTCGTATTCCTAGGTTTTTTAGATCAGAGATTATGAATAGGCAAAAAAAAAAAACACGTTTTCAAACTTTTTAATCCCCCACCCTCAAACCCTGCCAAACACAAATTTTAAATTCTAAACATTTTTCAAACATTGTTTTTTAATCCATGTGGAAAAATATGGAAATTTTAACAACAATTTCTACAGTTTAGCCAAATGAATATAGAAAATACATTTTTACATCCCCACTTCAATGAAATTTCCACACTTCAATATACAACAATATATATATATATATATATATATATATATATATATATATATATATATATATATATAGATATATATATATATATATATATATATATACACACACACATAGGTATGTATATACCTATGTGAGTGCGTTTTTGTGTTTGATAGCTGGTATTGGTTTTTTCATATCCTTTGTAACTTTAACGAAAGAACCAATTGAATAAGTACTGGGTCTAAAAAAAAAAGCTTCGGGGCAGTACCTCAGCATGGCTACAATCCAATAACTGAGGCAAGCAAAAAGTGAAAAGATAAAAATATATAGTAAGCTAATCACTATGAGGACAGCTGGTAATAACAAAAGTCAATACTTCCACTGATGATGCCTTATAAACAGAAATGCTTTGAGTTGTCTTCCTTGCTTGCTTGCACAAAGGCTAATGTTTTCTCACCTCTAATATATTTTACTGGAAAAGGTTTTTCTTCAGAGTAATACATGATTTTCTTTCTTTCACTCTATTATTTAATATTTCTTTTTGTGAGAGTAAGTTACCAATTAAGCTGGGTGCCGCTTAGTTTTTGTAATCAAAGCTTAAACAGTTTAAATTGTCACATAAAAAAAAAAGACTTTTGTTGGATTTTCAACAGTTTCCATGATCTTGCATTATCATTATCTTCCATGATCATTGTCTAACTTCTAATTGATTCGATCAGGTAATCTCTGATAAGTTAGATTGTGTAACCTTTGATAAAATTCTATTTTATATATAAAAAGAAAGTAAAATGTTATGCTTTTTACTCACCTTTTTTCTTCTTTTCTTCCCACCTACCCAGATATTGATATATTAAAACCAAATTCAAGTATATAATCGTGTCTAAATGGCAAAGATTATAACATCAGAGAAAGGTTAAAAAGACCTCAGCAAGATATGAAATGTTTTTTCAGCTGAGAAATTATTTTACTCATTCATAAAAGATTTTCAGTGTCACTTGGTTTAAATCAGAAACACCATTTGAAGACCAGGGATGAAGGTCATGAAATATGTTCATCAAGCCTACCAAATAACATCCAGATGTTTGAGCAAAAAAAGTGGATGACATGAATACTATTGCACATTAGATAGTGATTTCATTTCATCAAACAAAAATATCTTTTTCTATAAATATAACTGGTTGTTTTGTGCCTTTTATCTTAACCATCACAGTAGCTTTTCTTTTCTATTTATTTTAAAACAAATAGGCTAGAAATTGCTTAATTATAAAATATTACTCTTTTTTTTTTCCTGTTTTTAATATTTCAGATTTTCATTAAATTCAAAATGGTTAAAATTGAAGATTGTTGCCAAAATTGTGGTCAGGTGTCAGCTCTTTATCAATGTTATCGGTGCAAAATGGTTTCCTATTGTTCCAAAAATTGTGAAAGAAAGCACAAAAAAGAACATAGCAGAGTGTGTTTTACTCCTCAAACTACACTGAATCAAATAAATCCATTGACTGAATCAGAAGTAACATGTTCCAATAATAAAAAAAAATCAAATAATGAAAAAACAGATAATAAAAAAGAGTGTTTAAAAGACAGTTCCAATGGTAAAACAGAAAACTTGTGTGAAACATGTTTTAGAACTAATATTCCTTTAAAGAAATGTTCTAAGTGCAAAACAACTTACTACTGCTCAACTGACTGCCAGAAATATGATTGGTCAACACATAAAAGCAATTGTAAGGTTCCAGAAATGAATACTGAGGTGAAGTATGAGAAGGAGAGTGGCCATGAGTATAGCAAGGAGAGAAGTAACAAAAAAGATCCAGTGAAGGAGAACAGTGTGAGCGTAGATGATGGGGATGGTAGTGATCCAGTGAAGGAGAGCAGTGTGAGCGTAGATGATGAAGATGGTATTGAAGTAGACAGCAAGGTAGGCAGTAAGAATAAAAAGAAAAGAAATAGAAGAAAAAAGCGTAAGAATGTCAACAGTGTCAACATAGAGAATGACGGAGCCACTAGCAAGACAGACGTCAGGGATGAGATCAACAAAAAGGATAGTGACACAAAGGCTAGCAAGGGAAACACTGGAAATGTGAACTATAAAGACAAAGATGGTGGAATGGACAGTGAGAAGGAATCCAGCAAGAAGGGGAAGAGTCAAAAACGGACGGTCCAGGTGAAGAGCAAAGAAGATATTAAGCAGACTGGAACAATAAACACTGAAAGGAAAAGTGATGCAAGAATTAGTGTCGAAAATACTGGTAATCATCTTTTACAATTTCTTTTGAATATTTGGAGATTTTTAATCTATATATATAAAAATGAGAATGTGTGTCTGTCTGTGTGTCTGTCTGTCTGTCTGTCTGTCTGTCTGTGTGAATCCCTAAAACTCGAGAACTACACAACCAATTTCATTCAAATTTTACAGATGCCTTACTTAGGGTTCCAGTTGTGTTTTAGTCAAAAAATTTTTTAACTTCTTGCAGAGTTCGAGCCCACGGCAACATAATATCTCCTCCACTATTTAAGTATTACGTGTCAAAAGTGAAACAAAAACACTCATGTCAAATACTTTCACTTTAAAAATGAAACTATTCTACTAACTGAAACAATTACATTTTGATACTGTAATGACAGATACTTTCAGAGAGAGAGAAAGAGAGAGAGAGAGAGAGAGAGAGAGAGAGAGAGAGAGAGAGAGAGAGAGAGAGAGAGAGAGAGAGAGAGAAAGAGAGAGAGAGAGAGAGATAGAGAGAGAGGGAGAGAGAGAGATGTATATGTATACATATAGATGTATATGTACACGTTATTCCACTAACTGAAACAATCACATTTCGATACTGTAATTACAGATACTTTCAGAGAGAGAGAAAAAGAGAAAGAGAGAGAAAGAGATGTATATGTATACATATACATGTATATGTACACGTATATGCATAGATATATATAGATATAGATCTATATGCATACATGTATATGTATACATGTGTAGATGTATATATAGATAGATGTACATGTAATATGTACACATATATACATATATATACATGTATACAGATATCTAAACATATATACACCCATCACACACAAACACATGCACACAAACACACACATTAGTCATTTGTTTTCTTATCCAAAACTACGTCAAAAGTACTGAACGGATCTTTTTGAAATTTGGAAATTATATTCTATGTATAACGGCCATAACTCCCATGAAAATTCATATATTTTTGATGTTGATGAAATTTTAACCCGAACATAACAGATGAGCATTATTTGTAATTCAACGGTACAACAGTGTAAGACTACCCTTTCAGATATACTTTCATTGTGATTTCTGCAATGTGGTGCATAAATTGTCAAGTAAATGAGACGCATCTTTGCCTCCACTGATTCACTTGCAAAGTGTTGAGTAAAATTATTTCGTTGCAGACCTCCTTTGGGTCTTTTTATTATCACTACGACACACATAGTCCCCAGTTGGTAACATTGATTTCAAGGCCCTCCTGGATGAGACACTGGCATTCCACTTAATGTCTATGTTCTATGCTGGCATGGATTGGAGAGTTATTAATGTAGAAATATGGTATCGTAGTTACTAACAGTTGAGGGTTGCGTAGTCTAGACGGCGTTTTTAGATTTCATTATTCTCTTTAACCCGGGCAAAGCCGGGTATTTCTGCTAGTATATATTATATATGTTATTTTTGAAGCATATGCCTTTGATTTCCACCCTTATTACTGATCACCCCACTCTCTCTCTCTCCCACACTTCACATCATCTCCCTATTTCTTGTTTATAATGTTTTATTACAATGCTGCTCTACACCCACTCCCTTGTTTTTGAAATCCACTTGTCACCTCTTCCTGCTTGACCCACTCTTATTTCCTTCACCTTCCCCCAAACTGACATTCATTGTTGGATACTGATCATGCTCCTTCCCTTGTTTACTGTTCACTGAATCACCTATACTCCCTATCTCTAGCCATTTATCACTCACCTCAGTGAGCTGGCAGAATCGGTAGCATGCTGGACAAAATGCTTAGTGGTATTTCACCCATCGTTACGTACTTAGTTCAAATTCTGCTGAGATCGACTTTACCTTTCATCCTTTCGGGGTCAATAAATTAAGTATTTGTTGCATACTGGGGTCAATCTAATCAACTGGCCCCCTTCCCACAAAAATTTCTGGTCTTGTGCCTATAGTAGAAAGGATTTGTCACTCATCTCACAATGCTGCTCTCTGCCCACTCCCCTGTTTTGTAATCCACTTATCACCTCCTCCTTCTTGATCCCCTCTTTCTCTTTCACCATCCCCAAAACTGATATTGACCATTAAATATTGAATATCGACCATACCTCTCTTCTGTTTTCTGTTCACTGCATCACTTATACTCGCTACCTCTAACCATCTCTCACTCTCTCACAGACTCACCTGATCCTTTGTCCCAAACTCCTTTACATTTACCCTTTTGTGTCTTGAGGGTATGTCCCGAAATTAAGTAGTTGCAAAACAAGTTTGTCAACCACACAGCCATGGGGAAATATGAGAAAAGTAAAAAGTGTTTATGAATGATGTGTTTCAGAGTGAATTCAACTATAAATAATAGTTCAGAATACATTAGATCTGAAAGAAGAGAGAAAGCTACCTGACTCTTTTTGGAGGCGTGGCAAGGAGCCGAATCTTGCTGCTACACAATGATCTCCCAGCAGTGACCATTCTCTAGCCTAACATTCTAACCAGAAAGTCACAAGTGTTCATTTAAAAAAATATGAAAATGTGACAATTGGGTGTGACTGATTTGGCATGGCAGGCTGGAGACTGAACTTGTTTTAGTGGCATTACATTTTGGTAATAGAGGCTATCACACACACTGACGCACAGAAATGTATGTATATAGATGAACAGGAGTGAGAGATTAAAATTCATTAATTGTCCCCTCTCCTCATGAAAAGTAATGTGCTCACACATATAAGCAAAAAGAGAGAGAACAAGTGAAACACCTGATATCAAATAAGTCACTGTAGACTTACTGATGCCAAGTAGGCTGTGCGAAATATGTAGCTACACTTCATTTTCTATGTAAATATTTTGACTTTGTTTTCCTGTTTATAAATCAGCCTTTTTTAAATACTATTTATATGTTGATATATTTCTTTTATTTACATGGATTTAATAATTTAATCATGAAGGTGAAATATGTGACAGTTGTGGTAATTTTTATGAATATTTAATGAAATGTGGCCAGTGCAAGAATGCAAAATATTGCTCAAAATCTTGTCAGAAATCTGCATGGCCTCATCACAAGAAATTGTGTACATCTTCTAACAACGCAAATACTGAATCTTCAAGACTCATAGGTAAGTTCTAAGTTTTTAAAGCCTTGGTTGGTCTCTTCCATGTGTACATACACACATATATAGTAAGCTTCCATCATATTCTATCCACCCTTTCAGCCTGAGGTAATAGTAGAAGATATTTGTCCTTTATGCCGTGTAGTGCAACAGATCCTAAGACCACTTGATTCCAAAGAAAACATCTTAACCACACAGCCACACCTGCACCTGTCTATTCAGATACTGAATCTGAAAGAAAATTGCTTATATCTGCAGTCATTTTACTTCTAGCATAATTTATTCCTTCTTTCTGTCATATAATTTCAATTTCTAAACTTTATATTTTAGATAATTTCCAGAAAGCTATACATGAAGCAGAAAGGAGATTTCCCTGCCATAATAAAATTACAAGATTTTATGAGGTTTCAGCCGGATGTATGCCTCATCTTTCCGAAAGAAATAAACTTCTTGTTGCTTACATTTTAGAAGTAGGATTCCACTTCTTTAGGCCTTCTTTTTTCATCCAAGTAAGTATATTTCAATCATTTAAGGAATTTCTATTTCTTTATTTTCTCCATTTATTGTTTCTCTAAGTATGATTATGTGTATACAAGCAAATAACAATCACTGTTGAGTGGTAACATATTTAACAGCTGCAGTGGTAGGCATGATACACAAGTGTATGCATATGTGTGTATGTATGTGTGTATATATATATATATATATATGTATATATATATATATATATATATATATATATATATATATATATATATATATATATATATATATATATATATATATATATATACATATATATATATATATATATATATATATATATATATATATACATATATATATATACATATACATATATATATATATATATATATATATATATATATATATATATATATATATCGAAATTGAACCAAATTCGATGACTGGCACCCATGCCAACCTTCCTTCATTGGACACTAAATTCAGCTTGCGAAGACCTGTTGGGGCAAGTGAGATCGAAACTGAACCAAATTCGATGACTGGAACTTGTGCCAGTGGAGCACTAACAGCACCAACTGAGTGAGATCACTGCCAGAGCAGCGGTCTCGCTTCCGTGCCGGTGGCACGTAAAAAGCACCATTTGAGCGTGATCGTTTCCAGCTTCGCCTTACTGGACCTCAGAACTCTCTGGCCCACAATGTATTTGCAGTGCCAGTACTCATATCAACATTTGGGCTACTTGATTGGTCACTTGATGAGATCCAAGCCATTGATGTGAAAACCCGGAAAATACTAACAAGGACACATAATTTCCACATAAACAGTGATGTAGACTGCCTCTACCTAAAACAGAAACAAAACGGCAGAGGTTTAACATTGATCTGAAATGCCTTTGAATGTCGCATCATATCCCTTCGGCAACATCTTTTAACCATCAAGTGTTGAAGTGCATCTCTTGAACAAATTTGCATACATGAGGCTGATAACATCATAAGACTTGGAAAGCAGCTCCTTGAGCAACATTCCTTTCGTGATAACTTTAAATACATACCCAAAGAAGTCACATGACTCTACCACAACATATCAGAAGATTATGCATGGGTTAGGGTTAGTAGAAAGCTCTGAGATGATAGTAAGATTTATCATGAAAGCAGTCTATCATGGACCAATAGTCGGATTACTACCTCTCACTTCGAAGGGTATGAGTTTGCAATCCAGGAACAGGAAATATCAACCAAATACCTGATCCACAAAAGGGATAGAAATTCAGGAAAAGCAGTAAAATGTGACAACCAATGCAGACTTTGTGGAGTTAATACAAAATATATCACCCACATCATAAGCAGTTGTCTGAAAATGTCATCACAGTATTATCTACCGATGAGACATGATGTTGTGGCTAGCAATGAACTCCATTTAAAGGATAACCCCAAGGACAAAGCCACTCATAATAAAATGGAGTACTGGGTGGAATGTCCCAGTGAAAACCTCAATAAAATGTAAGCACAACAGGCCTGTTATGATTTGGGATAGAGAAATTAGCTGCCCATTGGATGTTAACATAAAGCTGAAGATCAGTGAGAAAGAGAACAGCCACACTGAACTATTGAGAAATCTGCAGTTACTCTATCCAGATTACAAGTTCAGGTTTATACCTGTAATTATTGGGGCCCTAGAATATGTAACACACTGTCTAAATACCAATCTTGAGGAATTAGGCTTTTCAAAACCAAAAAAGGAGAAAGTTAATTTGAAAACTACAGATCCAATCCATCACTGGAACTGTAAAAATCTGTAAAACTTTCCAGAAGCAGGTCTACATATGCAACTATATGCATGAGAATTCATACACAAAACAAAATATACAAATCTGCACATATATTTACATACATAAATGTGTGCGTGTATATGTACATACATACATACCCACCCTGTTGTTGATGTTGAAATTCCAATGAAGGAGTCTTGGATCTAGGTTAGAAACTGGTTCTTTCTCTGTTGGCAAGAAATCTTGAAACAAAACTGAATAATAACATACAGATATATAAATTTGAGCAAAGTCAACTCCAACACATTGGCACCAACTTCATGCAAGCATGAAGGCATGCTGACAAAACACTGCTCCTCTAAATCAAAAGCTTACCTGTCATTGTGGTTCTGTGGTACAAAGCATCTAGCTATCTATTCAAGAAAACACCGAGTAAATGATCCACAAGCACTCAAGCAAACTGAGTCCTCAACTTGTTCCATTTGTCAAAAGGCTTGCAAGGCTCCAGCAGGCCTCAAGAGACACATTAGTGTCCATAGAACGCTTTATTTTATACTGAACCCTAATTTGTCGTTCAGAACAAGAGAATCCATCATATATATATATATATATATATATATATATATATATATAGTGACTCGGAGGAGAAAGATGTGTGGGGATACCATTATGAAAGGTTATTAAATCTGCTGAATGACTGGGAGAAGGAGAGTCTTTCAAATATCAAACCAATTGAGGGACCAGCCATCAGAGTTGATAGCAGTATAATAGATAAGGCAATTAAGAATATGAAAACTGGGAAAGCCGAGATGCACTTGCATAGTTAATCAGGTTATTCAGGAAGGTGTTATCCTAAAAGACTGGTGTAGCAGTATTATAGTTAGCTGCTACAAGGGTAAAGGTGATGCAGTAGATAGAAACGATTTTAGAGGTACCAAACTGTTAGACCAGGTCATGAAAATTACAGAGAGTTATATCTCAACATCTCAACTGATTAGGGATATAATTAAACTAGATGAGATGCAGTTTGGTTTTGTTGCAGGGAGAAGTACCACAGATGTCATCTTCATAGTGAGACAGTTGCAAGAAAAGTATTTGGCCAAAAGTAAACCATTGTATTTAGCCTTTGTTGACCTGGAGAAAGCTTTTGACAAGGTTCTCCACTCTCTTATCTGATGGTTCCTAAGGAAGCTAGGAGTAGAGGCGTGGCCTGTTAGAGTTGTTCAAGCCATGTACAGTGATGCTGTCAGTAAGGTGAGAGTCGGTCTGGAATATAGTGAACAGTGATGAATTTAGAGTAAAAATTGGAGTTCACCAGGGATAAGTTTTTAGTCCATTCTTATTCATCATAGTTCTCCAGACCATAACAGAGGAATTCGAAACTTGATACCCATGGTAACTACTATATGCTGATGATCTTGCTCTCATTGCAGAATCTGAAGCAGAATTGGAGAAGTTCCGAGTTTAGAAGTAAAACCTGGAATCAAAGGGCTTAAAGTTAACTTAGCATAGACTAAAGGTGTTGTTAGCAAGAAAGCAGATAAGACTCTCCTTCCATCAGGTAAATGGCCCTGCTCAATATGTAGGAAAGGAGTGCGTTGTAATTCCATTTGATGCACCAAATGTAAGCTATGGATGTATAAGAGATGCAATGGAATCATAGGAAGATTAACAGATAAGGTCACTTTCAGGTGTGGAAGATGCACAGGAACAATAAGGACTAAGAGCACGAGGGAGGGACTTAAACTCTCTCAAATGCCCAGGAGGTTCTTTTGAGGTAGAAGATAGTTTCTGCTATTTAGGTGACCAAATTAGTAATGGTGGTGGATACTCTGAAACTATTGTTTCTAGAATAAGAATAGGATGGAGTAAGTTCAGAGAACTACTACTTCTGTTGGAAGCAAAAGGACTCTCTCTCTCAGAGTGAAAGGTAAATTGTATGATGCCTGTGACAATGGCTATATTCCATGGTGGTGAGACATGGGCTTTGACTGCAGAGAATATGTGTAGACTGGACACTGAAAGTTATGGTATCCAGGGCAAGAAATAAAATTACATCCAGTGGTGAAACTCCAGCTCTTGATTTCAGGAGTTTGGGGAAGTATGGAAATGCCCCTTTAGTTACCACTACTTCTAAGTTTGTGCTGGCTTAGGATATTATTCCTTGTCAAGGTCTCCAGTTATAGGTCAAATGGTAGAAGATGGTTGTGTGATGTGGAAGTGAACTGGTCCCCTAGACACATATCTCATGAGCACCCCACTCCATCACTACCTGTGTGTGGACATACCCTGATGTCATGTAAACCACCCCCAATGTTTAAAGGTTAAATAGGTCTTATGCTTCAAGGGTGAGCTTGGGAAAGAAGGAGATGAGCAGAGTGGACTATAATTTAATTGGCAAAACAACAGGAATTCACTGTTGTATCCTTCCCAAGAAAAATTATGAATCTTCAGATTTTGGTATGAATGTCTATGACCACTGATGCCTGTAAGTATGCCACATGAAGAGAAAAAGATGTTGTATGAATGTAGTTACATGCATATTTTCATTTTATAATAATTTCAAATTTTGGCACAAGGCCAGCAATTTTGAAGGTAAGTCAAGTACTACATTGACTGTAGTACTTGACTTACCCCCAAAAGATGGAAACAGTGTTGATTTTAGTGTAATTTGAACTCAGAATGTAAAGAGAAAGAAGAAATGGCACTTACGATTTTGTCTGATGTGCTAAAGATTTTGTTAGCTCACGACCTAAATTATCATTAAATAATAATAAACTTTTCTTCCTTTTTCAGGATATTGAAGGTCGCATATGTAGTCTGATATTTTATCACAAAGAATCAGATCCTCATCCATATTTTTCCTGGGACCAATTGAAAGTTGGGAAATATATTTGTATCTTGGAACCCGAGATTCATTTTTTTCTTGATGGACAAGTTGGTTTTAGAATTAATTCTACTAAGGATGTTAGGGTTTTATAAAATGTTGGGTTAAAAGAAATAAATCTATTTTTCAAGTATTTATTGTTAATAAATTTATTTTATCAAGTATTTATTGTTATTTCTTTAACTATTTCATCTGCAAAAACTCTGTGGAAGCTTGTTGTGTATGTGTCTACATGTGTGCATGTGAACACCGGACTGCCTTTATGTTTGTCTCCTTGTCACCACTTGACAACTGGTGAGGTTTGTTTACATTCCTGTAAGTTAGCAATTCAGCAAAATAGACCGGTAGAATAAGTACAAGTCTTGAAGAAATGAATACTTGCCTTGATTTGTTTGACGAAACCCATCAAGATAGTATTCCAGCATGGCTACAGCTCAATGACAGAAACAAGATAAGAGATAATGTGTTTTTTTTTTTTGTGTATAAATTAACGTGGTTTTAAGGAAGGGAGTTGAGAACTGTTCATTTAGCTGTTTTCTATTTTGAGCTGCACTGTTTTCTTTGATATTCAAGCAATTGGATGTATTTGAAGCAAAAGAAAAAGAGAAGAAACAATTGTAAGGAGAATAAAAATATTTTGATGTGGTGATGATTATTGATTTTATCACCATCAATGTTATGACCACCATCGCCTTTCTATATTCAGGTTATTCCCCAAAGGATGAGAAATTGTGGCAATTGATAAAAAACAGAATCTCTCCTGTTAATACTCACATGCTTATGTATGTAAACCTACATACCAGATATACAAAGATGGAAAATTTAACTATTTCTCCATAGACTGAAAAAACTGGCAAACAGCCTTAGCTCATTAGTATTTAAACTGGCTATATCTGGCCATCCCCCCATCCAAAGAAAAGAAGTGTCCCCTTATAAATAATGTTATTATGCCCTTTTCTCCTGGAATTGTATTCCCTTCTGACCTTGTGCCCTCCCTTTGAAAAATTCATGAAACCATGCCTGGATAACTGATTTGGCAGAGTTTCTATGGCTGGATACCCTTCCTAACGCCAACCACTCCGTGAGTGTAGTAGGTGCTTTTATGTGCCACCGGCACGAAGGCCAGTTAGGCGGTACTGGCTCAAAATGGTGTATTTTACGTGCCACCTGCACAGGAGCCAGTCCAGCGGCACTGGCAACGATCTCGCTCGAATGTGTTTTCACGTGCCACTGGCACAATTACCGGAAGGCGACGCTAGTAACGATCATGCTCAAATGGTGCTATTTATATGCCACTGGCACGGAAGCCAGACAGCTGCTCTGGCAACAATCATGCTCGGACGGTGGTGTTAGTGCTCCACTGGTACAGGTACCATCACGATTTCGCCTTCACTTACCCCAACAGGTCTTCGCAAGCCGAGTTCAGTGTCCAATGAATTCTTTTTTGATGCGATGTGTGAGTTCATTAGAGTAACTCTCTAGCCAGAATTGAACTGCCTCTATTCCTAGGCTGTGGAGGATATTAGAATAGAGGTTGACTACTTTGAAGGATACTAGTAGGGTGTTTTTGTTTGTTTTAGGGAGATGATTGAGCATATCCAGGTCATCCCTTATGTAGCTTTTGATATGCTTGAGGAATGGTTTTAAGAGGGTATCTAAAAAGTTACTGAGGCGGTGGGTTTCACATGCAAGACCTGCTATTATAGGACTTAATTTGAGGTCATTAGGAGTAGGGAGCTTGATTATTATGGCTGTGGCTGTCCTTCATGTGTTACTTATTTTCTCATGAGGTAGAGCGTGTGAATTAATGTTACATGTGGGTGGAATACACAGTGCTTCCAGAGCTCAGTATTGCTGAGATAGACTTTCTACATCTTCATAAATATGCATCATTTGTTCGCTTTTTACAAGAGAGCATGTGAAAGATAGACAGACAGGGAATGTTTTCACCATAGTAACTAATAAGTTTTGTCAACATAACAACCTGCCATTATAGTGACAGTATTTTTTTAAAGTCTGTGTTGCATTGTCTGAATCTTGTTTTGCAATGTGTGCTAAAAAAATAAATAAATAAAAAAGGGTGGGGAAATTCCAACTTATATGGAACAGCAATTTCAAAAGTCTGCTTTTCTAATTTCTAGTAGGCGGTTGTGGAGTGCAATGAGTAATATTTACTGCATTTTTGACTTTGAGAAAAATTTTTTTTTTACAAATGTTCACCACCTTACAAAAACTATATCAGCGAAGCAAATCAGAGCATATTAAAAGCAAATTTAGTTGGGGCAAAATGAGTAAGACAAGACAAGGTGACTTTGCCTCTTCACTTCTCCAGAATTACATATGACAAAAAAAGTCAATATCCATAGACATCAAAATTGCAACACAAATTAAAAATATCCAGGTTACATGGAAGAGGATCATGGAAAAATGGCACATATGAAATTCAACTAAACCAAACATTTTAACATAAAATTTTCTTAGTAATTTCTTCACGGTCTGTTGGAGTTGCTCTCTTCCTGATACATTTATGCAGCAAGCAGTTAAAACAAAGAAATTAAAATTAGTCATTACTCATTTTGCCCCAGTCCAACAGAAAAAAGAATATTGAATGTTAAACACCAAAAATTATTCAGATATTTTATTAGCAACCTCAAGTACAATCGGATCAAAGTTGAGGAAAATTTTCATGAAAAAAGTACCTGTCACTTGACTATGTTTCAAACTCTTAACATCAGCAGCAACTATGTTGAACAAATTTTACTCCCAAAATGATGCAATACTTGCAATGTAATGGTTTCAAACAGATAAGGAGAAAATAACAAGAAATCAGAAACTACTTAATTTGTCCCACTCTCTATGGTAATTTTAATTTAAGTATTTGACAAATTGAAATGAAAAAAAATCAGAAAAAAAGAATACAAAATGAAAACATGGAAAAAAGAAAGAACAAGGTTTGATTTAACAAAAAACATTTGAACAAAAATTAAATAACTCTGAAGCTGGAAAAAAAAAGGTTTAGCTGTTGAGATATCTAATTTTATAATTAAAAACTAAATTCAAAATTTACATTTTGGAACAAATTTCTTACTTGCTCTTTCATAAACTAAGACCAAAGTTTTTGGTGCCTCATTAAAATAACAAAGTTTACAAGTAGTGATATATGCATGCTTGTGTGTGTGTGCACCTTTAATCACAAGTGGTCAATCTAAGGTCATTTCTCAGTCATGCTTCTTTCGCTCAGTCTATTCTTTATGTATCTTTGTATACATTTATACTTACACACAAAAACTCTCAGATACATCAGTTATAATTGTTTCCAAGAATGCTTTCCTTTTCTCTGTCTTTATATTAATTCCCTAGGGAATTGTTTGACCAACTGCTTTACCTAATTGTTTCATTGGAGGGGGACTCCACCGGCTATTCAGTCCCAAAATACCTTAGTCAGCTCACTGAACTTTGGTATGGGAAAAATTTACAACCTTTATGTCAATAAACTATTGTTCCTGAAAGTTGTTTTTTAATACCTTCCATGGACTGCTTGAAGCTTACTAACTTCCTACACCTTGACCCTTGGATCTTACTTTTACATATTACTATATATATATATATATATATAAACTTTATAGTTGTTACATGAACTATTAATTTTAAAAACAAGAGTTTAATGCAAGTTCATATGTATTTATATGTGTGTATGCATGTGTGAAATTCATAAAAAAAAGTAAACTTGTGATAAAAATTTGCAGTTTTATTTTTTATTAATACACCAGTTATTTCAGAGCAAAACCTCTCACTACAGTTTGCATCAGATTTATTTATTTTATTGCAGCAAAAACATTTTAAATGCAAGACATCAAATATTTCTGCTGCCAGTTAGAAGAGGTAAAAAAATAGTGCATTGTTTCTTTGAAAGTGCTTTATATCATTAAAAAAAATTTTCTGCAGTTGTAATCCTACTTTACAACACCTTGTAAATCACACTTATCAATGAATGACTGAGTGAGTGGGAGTGTGTATGTAAGTAAGTGAAAGAGAGAGAGAGAGAGAGATAAACGATTTCTTTTTTTTTTTGATGTTTTCATAGATATTTTTCATAGATATTTTTCATAGATATTTTTCATAGATAAGTAATAATAAAGCTTGATAAAAATTTTAATTTCTTATATTTTATAAAATTCGAATTTGTTCAGCAGAATCAATTGAAAGAATATTATTTTCTAGACAAATTTTAGGATTCAAGATACAAATACACTGACCAACTTTCAGTTGGTCCCAGGAAAAATATGGATATGGATCAAAGTCATTGAAATGAAATAACAAAATTCTCTGCTTATCATCAGTATCCTTTAAAAAAAAAAAAGAAAAAAAGTTTATTATTATTTAAATGAAAATATGCATGTAAATACATTATTTAGTACCTAGCTTCTAACAACAGTTGTATTCTATCCAATACTGTCAAACACAAAATACATATTGTAGGATAGATGATCGAATAAAATATTTTCTTTATGAAAGAACTTCAGTTTTTATGCTTTTACAACTTTTTTACTGCACTGCAAATATTTTGAAGGTCTATCATAACCATCTTTTATAGTCTGTAGTGAGATTTAAGAATAGCTCCAAAATTAATAAGTTTTTTGTTAGATAATGTATAAAGCATTAAATATAGAATTTTCCAAAAATCCAAGTTAATGAAATATGTTGCCAGCCCTATGATCCACACTCCAAAATAGCTTTAATAAATCAAAATTATCATATATAAGAGGGGATAGATTTGTACATTGCAGCAGTAATCTTTGTACCATAGGTCACAACAACTTTGTGATAACTTACAATCTCTTTATTATTCAATAGTTTCAATGATGTAAGAGCTATTGAAAACAACTGGATCTGTTGAATTTAGCCCTTCCATTTGTACTTGTTCAGGATTGCTATCTTACTTTAAGCAATGACATGTCATAAAAGTAATCATAAGAAACAAAACTTAGAGGTCTACACACATATAAAGACATAAACTCTAACATGCATACTTTCTCTTGAGCTACAAGTTCTTTTATATCAGTTTCCAATTGCAGCTACCTTTGGGGTGGAGGTAAAGGACATGGACTGCACCCCCTTTCGGTCATTTTTTTTTTTTTTTTTTGCTTTTTTCTACAGAAACCCCACCTTTTCAACTGCAGAGATTGTGAATTCCCCACCTAACTTTTCACTTCTTTTAGAAGTGTTTTTTTGGCAAAATATATAGAAAAATATGGAGATTATGATTCTGAAAAAAAATTTTGGTAAAATTTCACTTTTGAAATGCCGATTTTTTTGCGGATTCGGAATCACTGCAGTCGAAAAAGTGGGTTTCTGTAGAAACTGCTCCACCCACCAAAATGGGGTGTGGTCTATGTCCTTTACCTCCACCCACTTTCAGTTACTGTTGTCAAACTACACAGCTGCTCTGAGCCATGTTAAAGAGATCCAACTGATCAGCTTCTCTACATCTTAGGTGGCACATCAAAGGATACAATGCATTTCTCTTTAAACAATACATCAGTCAAATACTGAAGAAATTGCAGTCTTTGTTATTTAGGACTGGCCAATACTATTCAAATGAATTATTTTTTTTAATATATTTCTTCTGGTTGTGTAAATTCCAATTGAAAATAATCCCATCTCTTAAACCTCATCTGATCTTTTTGATTCCCCACTAAAAATATTCCTACCAATACGAAGAATTCTCCCCTCTTTTTCTTCTCAAATATGATGCTTCTTTAATCAGTACTCCCAGAGAAATCCTCCATACTTATTGCCCAGTCTATGTCGACATCCAAACCATACAAACTAGATAAAGCTTCTTCAAAACTATTTCTTTCTACTTCAACAGACTTGCCAATCTATATACACTAAGTGTATACATATACACTAAGTGCATATATACATCATGTTCTATCGAGATTATAATCATCCCTGATTTGTTACAACATTTAGTATCTGAGTACGTGTAATGTAAACAACAATAAGATTGAAGTTGAAAAATGGATAATGGGGATATATGCCATATTTCAGTTCTTGCGCCTTCATCAGCACCCCATCCAACCCATTAACCATCCATGAACTCATTGCTTAAATAGTCACTAAATATAGCAGTGTAACATTAGTGAATATACTAATTTTACATATTAAACACATTCCTGAAAGTTGGTATGTAAATATTAATGACCTAAAGGGACACTGTATTTTGTTATGTGACTATAATATAAAAGTGTTTAATATACTTTATAATATAAGACAATACTGTGTTAGCAGTGCTACTACATCACTTGTTAAGGTTGCCTCTACAGATATTCTATAGAAATTATAGCCAGCACTGATTTGATATGACATTTTATATCTGAATATGCCTAATGTAAACAACAAGATCAAAGATGAAAAATGGTTATGGGTGTGTATGCTACATTTCAGAAACTCTTGCTCCTTCATCAGCACCACATCCAACCCATTAACCATTCACGAACTCATTGTTTAAAAAACCATTAAATAGAGAATCTGTAGAGATAACCTTAACAGGTGATTTTATAGCACTGCTAACACAGCAGAAGACAGTATTGATTTATAAAGCATTTAATATACTTTGTAGTATATTATGGTTGCATAACGAAATAGAGTGTCCTTATCATGTATGAAGGTACCTCTGGTCACTTCAAACCAACAAAGCCACTGGCCCTAACAATGTTCTTTCTATTATCATTAATCAGTACTTTATATACTGTGTTCAAATTCTGAGATTGGCTTGGCCTTTCATCATTTCAAGGTGGATAAAACAAGTAACAATTAAGCAGTGGGGGGGGGGGGGGTTAATGTATTTAACTAACCACTCCTCTTAAAAAGGCTGGCCTTGTGCCAAAATTAGTATGAATTATTTTTAAACAGTTCACCCAAGAGATACTCCTTAGATTCATCAAATTCTTTCTCTCTTTCTCCCCAGGGACTATCACAATCTCTGGAAACAAAACACACAACAGTCTGTCCCATTTCCTCAAATGACAATCCCACAGACCATGTCAGCTATCATCCTATTTCACTCACTTTCAACATCTTTACAACAACCACTTTTTCCAATAGCTAACCATCCAGTGCAGCTTTTGTAAAGTTAGATCTACAGGAGACCCAGTGTCACTCACCCTTGAGCCATTTAGTAAAACCAGTGTTATTGCTTTTGCCATTGCAAAGCAATCAACTGGGCTTGGCATGCAAACTTCCTGACAAAACTGTCTGCCTGTTGGCTTCATCGATCTCTTATGTCTTGGGTCTGACAGAATGCACTATCATAGTGAGTGTTGATGGAGCTCTCTGACTATACAATGACTCTGGTGTGCTCCAAGCTTCAGGTTTATTACCCAATACTCTTCTTCTAGTGTATCAGTGTGCTGTCATCCACAACAATATCAATTCATATACATATACCTCCTTTCATTTCTTCTTAACCTTCCACAATTAAATATCATCCGTGATCAGCCTAGACACCTCAAGTAACATGAACACAGACCTCAAAAACGTTCTCTAATGAGATCATGCCATTCTTATCTCTTTCAACAGCAAAAAGATACAATCACTTCACATATCAGGAAAACAATATTCAAACTACATGGATTCTGTTGAAAGTAATACGCAAGAAGGTATTACCTTTGTATGCATTAACTAAATATCCGAGAAATTACATACCCTTCATATGGCCAACTCTATTCAAATAGCTCAAAACCTATTCCTTGTTTTTCTATATAAATGGTCTATTTCATTACTAGTTAACTTAATACTTTTCACTATTGTAAATGCAATTCATTTTGAATTGTTGAGTTAAGAGAAATTCTACAATATCACTGAAATTAATGTACAAGATTCTAGGTAACCTCTCAACCTATTCAATGTAACAAGCAAATTTCCCTTTAGAAAAATATTTAGTGATTTTATGATAAATAGAAACCATATGTTTAAAGCTTAAACCCTTTCAGTATATAAAGTCAGGATAGGAACAAACAGAAATTCCAATGAAATAGTAATTTTGAATGCAATATATTAGATTTCATTGATTACTGTGCTTATAAAGACATTTTGTAAATTATTTACTGCCATTTGATTATTTCACATTTTGATACTTTTAATAAGTTTGACTTAACTCTATCTTCCATTCACATTACTCCAAAATAATTGATATATATATATATAAATAAACTATTGCAGCAGATTTAACACATAAACTTCTGAGCAGTGATTGTTCTCTGAACATAGACATAATCATATTTAGAAAAAAGGAATGAGTGGAGAATGATAGAAACAAAAAAAACAAATAAATGGGAATGGGAATGAGAGAGAGAGAGGGAGAGAGAGGGAGGGAGGGAGGGAGAGAGAGGGAGGGAGGGAGGGAGGGAGAGAGAGAGAGAGAGAGAGAGAGAGAGAGAGAGAGAGAGAGAGAGAGAGAGAGAGAGAGAGAGAGAGAAATTGTTCATATATAATTAAAAATATATAAATTGAATAAAAGACTACAAATATACTCACTAGAATTAAATAATTTGGTTTATAATAAAAATATTCTTCTTTTAGTATGAAAGCAACAAGAAGAACATTTCCTTTCTGAATAGCTTTATCTTCCATCATAAAATCAATGAATGTAGTAACTATTTTAAATGAAGGAAATAGCGCTTTTGCGTAGTGTAGAGTTTTGAAGAAATTATCTAAAAGAAAAATTTAGAAATTGAAATTATACAATAAGAATAAATCAAAGAAGTAAAAATATGAGAGCCATAGCCCATTTCAAGTTGAAATCGGTGTTAAGTATATAGTAGAGATGGCATAGACAAACAAGATAGATATATTGTCCTATTGAGTTAAGTAAGTCCTGTTCTAAGTTGAAACTCATCAAAATTGACTTTTTCTCTAATATGAAGAAAATAAGTATCAGTATGTACTGTAATCTATTCAATTATATATATATATTTTTTTTGTAACATACTGGACACATGACTTGGTTTTTAAAAAAATCACTTCTTCATAAGCTTTTTTTATATTTGAGAAAGTGTCCTTTGAACTCTTTGGAATGAGTGTTGAGGTAGAAAGAAATATATATAGAATATATTATAAGAATATATATGGACACTAGTACTTGAGCAGTACTTAATTTTATGAACTCCAGAAAAATGGGAAGTGAAGTTGAGCTAGGTAAGATTCTGACTCAGAATTTAAATGAAGTAGCTAAATATTGCAAAGCAATTTTGTCTGTTTCTCATTTCAGTCAATCCACAGCCTTGCTCTTTGGCATTTATATATATAGAAAGACAATTTACCCAAGTTTAGAAATTGTATGATAATATTAATCTATATATTAATAAGAATGGCGAATGAATGTCAGTTTGGAGTAGCTCAGAGTTGACCAGCGGTACAGAAATGGGGATATGAAATGGTTTGGAGTGGGAGGGAGGCAGTGAGAGATGGATAAAACAGGGATAGAGAGAACAACGGTATAAATTATGGTAAATATGGGTGGGAGTGATAATGGGTTCATGGGAGGACCCAGTTGTCTGGATGTGGAAAAGAAGATAAAAAGAAGCAGGTATAGACTTGGCAAAAACACGAGGTGAAGAAGCCAGTTGTGTGCATATACAATATGTCCTGGCACCTTGTTAACACTACCTTTAACTCTCTTTGTGGTACTACTCCTTACTGGCTCTGTACCACAAGGGTAAGCACAGGAGAGAAGACGACTAGCAGAATAAACGGTTAAAAGAATCAACAGGAAAGCCAATGGTGTAGCCTTCCTCAAGAAAAACTATCTTCAGACTTTGTCATTCAGATTCATGGTCACCAATGCCTATTGGCATGGCACATGAAAAAAAACAGACATATTTGAGAGTCAGTATGAGTGGTAGAGTAAGAGAGTTGGCAGAGAACAAGATTAAATGCTGTTCCATATTGAGTTCTATCCAGGTGTACCAAGTTTGAATGCTTCCTGGCTTAATTGCGCTTTTCAGCTTTCTGAGATCAATGAAATAAGCAGGAACATACCATTAGTGGTTCAATGGCCTGTATGACTTACCTACAAATTAGTGGGCCTTGGAGCCTGTGTGATAAATCAATAAATGTAAGATATTCACTGTTTTAATATACTTATTCCAAAATTATTTCAAAACATAGAACTTACATCTGAATGTTTCTTTTAAGTTGTTAGAAGATGTACATAATTTCTTGTGACGAGGCCATGCAGATTTTTGACAAGATTTTGAGCAATATTTTGCATTCTTGCACTGACTACATTTCATTAAATGTTCATCTAACTTTCCACAGTTAGCACATTTTTCAGCTTCATAAATCATGGAACCAACCAATGCATGTAAATAAAAGATATACATCAACATATACAAAGGATTATTTTTTTTAAACAGATCTCATAAGAATGACAAAACAATGTCAGTCTACTTACATAGAAAATCAAATGTAATTTATATTTTTGGTTGTTTCTTCTAACAAAAAAATAAGACAAAACAGTAATTAGATGATGTTATTTAATCATGTATTGAATGTTAATTATTGGATTAAATTAATTTGTTTAACATCTGTTTTTCCATGGTAGCCACAGGTTGGACAGAAACATATTGAAGCTAGATTTTATGGTCAGATGCTCTCCCTGTCCCCATTCCTTACTTTTTTCTCAACTAGAGGTTTTCTCACAGGTCTTTAAAGGTGCAGACTGATCAATGAAAATATCAACAAGGGATGTTAAATACTATTCACTGTTTCACTCAAGTGAAACCATAGGATGTCAACATTCATGCATACACACTGTACACATAGGCTTCCTATAGTTTCTGTCTACCAAATTCATTCACAAGGCATTGGCCAGCCAAGAGATATAGTAGAAGACATTCATCCAATGTGGGACTGAACCTGAAACCTCATAGTTGTGATACAAACTTCTTAAGCACATAGCCATGCCTGCACCATTCCATGATTCATCTTACCCCTGTATGTCCTGAAAACAAATGCTGCCTGTTATTCATCTCACTGAAATATATAGAATAAGTACCAATATACGGGATCTTTCAAATGACTACCATTTGCTTACCAATTCGTGACCTTGAAACAATGTGATGTGATGGGGTACCCAAAAGTGACCAGACATGTTCTCTGTGGGACAAGCCATTGTAGTTCAGGCTTCCACTGCCAGAAGCCATTTGATGCAACCCTCAGGCATCAGTCTGCTGACCAGCAGCATTGGCTGATGTTGTACTACCATGTGATGTGTCTTTATTTGGCAGTGCTTCTCCACTGGCCATCGATTTTTGTGATGGTTGAAATGAAGGAACAGTGTGTTTCTGTGAATTCCTGTTTACTACGGGGAAAGCAGCAACCAAAACAGTTGTCATGCTTCAAACAGTTTACAAGTATTGTTTTCATGCTTTAGGAATGGTCCCTTGTTGCTTGAAGATCAATCTTATTCAGGGTGACTGTCAACCTCCTGAACGAATGAAAACATCACAAAAATTCATGAACTGATCTTGTGGGGACTGTTGCTGAACGATTGACAAACTTGTTGGTATGACTGGTGTGTCCTGGAGCTCCTGCCAAAGAATTTTGAGTGAGGAATTGTGAATGAAAAGTGTTGCAGTAAAATTTGTGCCTTGCTTGCTCTTGGAAGATCAAAAACAATCATGACTGAATGCGTGTCGTGAACTGAAAGAACGGTTGGAAGTTGATTCGGACCATTTTTTGAAGGTCATCCCTGGTGATGAAAGCTGCTGCTATGGTTACAACATGGAAATGAAACAGCAATTAAGTCAATTGAAGCATTCAATGTCACCATGCCCCAAAAAAGCGCATCAAGAGAAGTCCAATGTCGAGATGATGCTGGTTTGTTTCATTGATGCGAAAGGAATTGTCCACGCAGAATTTGTTCCTCCTGATCAAACTTTTAACCAAATCCAAGTTCAAACTCTTCCATAGTAAGTAAAATTATGATAATTCTGTTATGTTAACCTTTTTGTTACTATATTTATTTTGAGATGCTCTGTGTTTCTTTCAATTACTTTAAATATAACATAGAATTTAGTAAAATAATTTAGTTATCATTCAGCTAGTGTTAGGAACATAAATTGTGACCAAGGTTTGGTGGAAGATTTTAATTCAAAACTTATGAAAACAAGACATTTGTATTCAGAGCCAGAGCTGGTTTCAGCCAAGTTGGTAACAAAATGGTTAAATATCTAAAAAACTGATACAATTCCTTGTTTGATTTGATGCATTCAATGAATTAACTTGGTACTATAGGCTACCAAGCAGTAATAGCAATAATATAGAATCATTGATGCTCAAGGTTGAGCATTCCTCTGCACATACCAGAAGTTTTGAGGGAGGCTGGCAGTTGCCCATGCATAAATGCAAGCCTCCCCTTTTCATGCCATGAATATTTATCCAAGAGAAAGGCTACCGAGTTAGACTAATATAGCTTGGTACCAGTACTGTCACAAGCCAGGACAATATTTTTTTGAAGAAGACATGCATGAAAGTCTCTCCTCTCACTGCTATTGATATTTATCCAAAGGATTGCTTTGGGCTGATACAACTTGACACCAGTGTCACTGCAGGCATTACTACCAGAACATAGAGAGTTGGAACAGATAAAACATCTTAACTGATCCTCTGACAATTCTGCCAATCCATTCTCCTAGATTGGTACATTTTTTAATCAATCCTGAAAGGCAATATTGACCTCAGCAAGATTTGAAATCAGAATGCAGAGAGATGACACATACCATGATGCATGGTATCCAATACTCTACTACCTCTGTCAAGTCACCACCTTTATAGTTATAATAATTATATACCTTTTACTAGGACAGACTGTGACATTTTATCCACAGACTCTTCCTTACTGTGTAACACGATTTTTGTCCTTGGGTAGCAATTGTTATTTCCTATTTGCTTACTCCTAGAAAGTATGAAAAATGGTTAATATTTCCTTCAAACTTTGCTTTTGTTATATTTACTCAAACCCGAAAGAATCCCTCTCAACACATGGCTACAATGCTCTCTCACCACTCCTCATGATCAGAGATGCTCACATTGTCAGCCATTAAGGGACATGCTCAAACGGTTAAGGTTAAGCACTTGAAAAGCAAATCAGTGGTATTGAGTAGAATATTTGCTAAAATGATATTTATGCTTCAGCAACTCAGCACAGAATCTGTCTGGAATATAATGGAAAATAAGTCAGCTTCAAAACCTTGAGTGCAGGTCACAAAAGCAAAGTGTGAAGGGAATAGTAGTCATTTCCTTTGATTTCTAGAAAGGAGTATAAAGGAAATAACACTTATTAACTACCCCACCCTTCAAAAGAAAAAAAAAATTCTTACACAGTGTTATTGTTATTATTGAATCTGTCACTCACCTTTGACTGATTCTTTAATGGAACTTTTATCATCTTTAGACTTTGCAGTTTTGCATGAATTCTTGTGATGTTTCCAGTCAGCTGTTTGACAAGTTTTGGAACAATATTCTATTTTGTTGCAAGCAGAACATTTTTTCAACACTGCATCTGTCCTTTTACACCTGGCACATTCACCTGTTTACAGAAATGAAAATCAGAAATTATCAAACACATCTATAATATAGGTGATATTATATTGAAAAGTGTTAACATTACGATAGCTAAGGAAAAGATGGCAAGGTGGCAAAATCGTTAGTACATGCTGTTAGTTTTTCTGGTTCGTTATATTCTAAGTTCAAATCTCACAATATCACATTTGTCTTCCATTGTTCTGGAGTCAATAAGATAAGTACATGTCAAGTATTTAAGTCAGTGTAATCCAATGATGTCCTCTATCTAAAATTGCTGGCCTTGTGCCAAAATTTGAATCAGTTATTATAAGAAAGGATGGTGAATTGGTAGAATCATTAGAACTTTAGAAAAAAATGCCTTGACATAGCTGTTCTTGCTTTTAGATTTTGAGCTCAAATCCTGCTCAGGTCAACTTTGCTTTCATACCCTTCAGGGTTGATAAAATAAACTATCAGTCAAGAGGTCAGGGGGATCTATTTACCTGACAAATCCCCTCTAACAAATTTCAGATCATGCGCTTAAACCAGAAATAGCTATTATGGGTAAAGAGTTTATTCAACTGATGACTAATGTTGCTCTCTTACTCTTTACCCTTTTACTTGTTTCAGTCATTTGACTGTGGCCATGCTGGAGCACCGCCTTTAGTTGAGCAAATCGACGCCAGGACTTATTCTTTGGATGCCTAGTACTTATTCTATCGGTCTCTTTTTGCCGAACCACTAAACGATGTTGGGGGGACAAACACAGACGCACAAACATATATATATATATATACATATATACGACAGGCTTCTTTCAGTTTCCGTTTTTTTGAACGAAAACACCTAAAAGCTCCACGAGGCTTCAGCAGGGGATGGTGGCGAACCCTGCTGTACTCTTTCACCACAACTTTCTCTCACTCTTACTTCCTGTTTCTGTTGTACCTGTATCTCAAAGGGCCAGCCTTGTCACACTGTGTCACGCTGAATATCCCTGAGAACTACATTAAGGGAACACGTGTCTGTGGAGTGCTCAGCGACTTGCACGTTAATTTCACGAGCAGGCTGTTCCGTTGATCGCATCAACTGGAACCTTAGACGTCGTAAGCAACGGAGTGCCAACAACATCATCATCATCATCATCATCGTTTAACGTCCGCTTTCCATGCTAGCATGGGTTGGATGATTTGACTGAGGACTGGTGAAACCGGATGGCAACACCAGGCTCCAGTCTGATTTGGCAGAGTTTCTACAGCTGGATGCCCTTCCTAACGCCAACCACTCAGAGAGTGTAGTGGGTGCTTTTACGTGTCACCCGCACGAAAATGGCCATGCTCGAAATGGTGTCTTTTATGTGCCACCCGCACAAGCCAGTCCAGAGGCACTGGCAACGATCTCGCTCGAAAATCCTACAGGAGCCAGTCAGGCGGTACTGGCAACGGCCACGCTCAAAATGGTGCATCTCATGTGCCACCCGCACAAGAACCAGTCCAGGGGCACTGGCAACGATCTTACTTGGCTTGCCGGGTCTTCTCACGCACAGCCCATTTCCAAAGGTCTTGGTCCGTAGTCATCGCCTCGGTGAGGCCCAATGTACGAAGGTCTTGCCTCACCACCTCAGCCCAGGTCTTCCTGGGCCTACCTCTTCCACGGGTTCCCTCAACTGTTAGGGTGTGGCACTTTTTCACGCAGCTATCCTCCTCCATTCTCACCACATGTCCATACCAGCGCAATCGTCTCTCTTGCACGCCACAACTGATGCTTCTAATGTTCAGCTTTTCTCTCAAGATACTTACACTCTGACGGGTATTCACATTGACATTACACATCCAACGGAGCATACTGGCTTCATTCCTTGCGAGCTTACGTATGTCCTCAGCAGTTACAGCCCATGTTTCACTGCCATGTAGCATGGTTGTTCGTACGCATGCGTCATACAGTCTGCCTTTTCCTCTGAGTGAGAGTCCCTTTGTCGCCAGCAGGAGTAAGAGCTCTCTAAACTTTGCCCAGGCTATTCTTATTCTAGCAGCTACACTTTCAGCGCACCCACCCCCACTACTAACTTGGTCGCCCAGATAGCGGAAGCTATCGACTACCTCTAGTTTTTCACCCTGGAATGAGATAGAAGTTGTTTCCTGTTTGTTTGCAGTCTTTATTGCACCTGAACATCTGCCACAAACAAAAACTAACTTGCTAGTTAACCTGCCTTTGATGTTGCTGCACCTCTTATGTGTCCATAGCTTGCACCGGGTACATCTTATAGAGTTACTACCTACTCCTTTTCTACATACTGAGCAGGGCCATCTACCTGAAGGGGTTTGTGTTTTATCTACCTTCCTACTTATTAGGATTTTGGTTTTAGCTAGGTTGACTCTAAGGCCCTTCAATTCTAGACCTTGCTTCCACACCTGAAACTTCTCCTCTAGTTCTGATAGTGACTCCGCAATTAGGGCAAGGTCATCAGCATAGAGGAGCTCCCAGGGGCAACCTGTCTTGAACTCCTCTGTGATTGCCTGGAGGACTATGGTAAATAATAGGGGGCTGAGGACGGAACCTTGGTGGACCCCTACCTCTACCCGGAATTCATTGCTGTACTCATTTCCAACCCTCACCTTACTGGCAGCATCTCTGTACATGGCTCGCACAGCTCTCACTAACCATTCTTCTATCCCAAGTTTCCTCATTGACCACCAGATAAGGGATCGGGGGACCCTGTCAAAGGCTTTCTCCATGTCAACGAAAGCCAGGTACAGAGGTTTATCCTTAGCTAGGTATTTCTCCTGCAACTGTCTCACTAGAAATAAGGCATCAGTAGTGCTTTTACCTGGCACGAACCCAAACTGCATCTCATCTAAATTGATTCGCTCCCTAATTAGTTGGGCTATGACCCTCTCTGTAACTTTCATAACCTGATCTAACAGCTTGATGCCTCTGTAATTATTTGTATCTAAAGCGTCCCCTTTACCTTTGTAGCAGTTGACTATGATGCTGCTACACCAGTCATAGGGTATGACTCCTTCGTGTATCACCTGGTTCGTAATACGGGTGACTAGGCTATAGCCAACACTGCCAGATATTTTGAGCATCTCTGCAGTGATTCCTGATGGGCCGGGGGCTTTCCCGGTCTTCATACTCTTAATTGCTTTATCTACCCTGGTTCTATCAACTCGGATAGCTGGTCCCTCTATTGGGTCGACATAAGGCAGGCTCTCTTTCTCCCATTCATTCTCTTTATTAAGCAATCTATCGTAGTGGCATCTCCAGACCTCTTTCTTTGCATCCTCATTTAATGCAAGCGTACCATCATCCATGCGAACACATTTCTCTCCTACAACATCACTATTCTCTCTCCTACACTGTCTAGTGATGTTATACTGTTAGAATGGGTTAGGAGAGATATATAACAATATATTTCTTATTTCTGTCACTTACTTTTAACTGATTTTTCACTGGGGGAGTGGTCATCAGCTTCTGCTTTTGAAGCCTTGCACGAAGTTTTGTGATATTTCCAATGAGCACTTTCACATTCTTTAGAACAATATTCCACACTGTGACAGCCTGAACATTTTTTCATTGACCTGGTACAATTGGCACATTCACCTGTTTGAGAGATAAGAAAAACAAAAATATCAAACGCACCAACAAACTTTTACTTTAAGAGTTTATGTTGCTAATGTGAGAAAGGATTTTGTCATAGTTGATAAGATACTGCAGCTATTAATGCCTTAATCATACTTACCACCATGTAACATTTTTCATGAGACTACATAAAAGATTCTAAAAAATTTATACTACAAAATGGTTTTAAGATAGGGAGATTCTATTCCCCTATTGTTTACTGTTCCCAATCTGTTTTAGAATATTCTTGAAAAAATGTTTAACTGAGATTTAAAATCAATTTGCAGACAACAGAGTACTCAGGTGAGAGATTTGAGTGAACTTCAAATTATGTTAAGATGACTTAATATAGAATGTAAAAGTAATAAGTTTAAGAATGAACATTAAAAAGAACATGAAATAAAGTTCAAGTAAGAGATGAAATACTCAATATTAAAGTTAAAGAAAAATTCTTTTAAAGAGCAAACATTATTGTAGCTTCAGTAAGATTACAGCAAAAAAAAAAAAATAAAATGATGAATTAGTATGAGCTTGAAAGTCATGCCTTTACCTAGGATAGAGTCAAGACTTTTCCTAAGGATGAAGTCAACTACATACAACTCCCTGTGTACACCAGGCTTTTTCACAATGGCTCAAAACATTTCATAGCATGAGCATAAGACATAAGAGGAGATTTATGAACACATTCCACTCTATCATTGCTCAATGCAGAGTAGCTTTGGCTGGTCAATACACTTATTCTGAACAACAGACCATATCAGATATATTTTGGCAAGTACCATACTCTAAAGGAGGACAAAGACCACTCTGTTACATGGATGTTATTGGCAGACACACAACATGAACTTGAAGACATTAACAAAGATAATTGGAGATGAAGACTCCTAGCATGCCATTTTGAAATATATCTCAGCTGTGGCTTCTTCAAAAAGAATTTAAGCTGTCAAGTATTTGGAATGGCAACTTTCATCTTTGAAACTAAATGCTGCTAAACCTTAAAAGACTAGTCTGCAACCAGAGAATTTTTTATGATGCAGGAACACTGAATCTGTCTAGACTTACGATGGAGGTTAAGAGCAGCACATATAAGGAAAGGACAGAGGTGTGGCTGCACAGGCAGAGGCATGGCTGTGTGGTTGAGAAGTCTGCTTCTGAATCACATGGTTTCAGGTTCAGTCTCACTGCATAGCATCTTGGGTGTCTTCTACTGAAGTCCCAGGTTGACAAAGCTTTTGTGAGGGGATTTGATCGATGGAAACTGAAAGAAGCCTATTGGTTACACACACATATGTATGTAATTATTTATATATATGTAGGTATGAGTAAGTGCATATTTGTGTCACCTTGTCTTGACTTCATGATTGTTGTAAATAAATGTCATTCATTTCCAGTATTGTGTGAAAATATGTCTGGTCATAGAAAACCTGCTTCAGAAAACTCTATCCGACCCATGCAATCAATGAGAAGGAGACATTAAAAATTATGATGACGATGATGATGATGACTAAAAAGAAATGAATGGGATTCAAAAACAAACAAAACAAAATGCTATTGTCAAAGTCATAGGTAGATGATAACAAGAGAGAGAAAGATAGAGAGAGAGAGAGGGGGGGGATTCTGGGAAACAAAAGAAACAACAAACAAGATGGAGGAATGAAATGGATATGACAAAAATTGGATATCTTCCAATCCCACCACAACCTAACGTTATGGAGAAATGAAAGGAACACACTTACCCACCAATTAGAAATCAATAGCAGAATTGATTGACTGAGTGATGATTATGAAATATTTTACAAATATATTGCTGCTGAAAATAGCAGCATTAAAACGATGTTCATCTCCCTGAAGGGCAATAAATGTGCTTATCTATTAACACAGATACATTATGTGTTAGTGGAGGCATATATTAGTTTTGTAGAGGTATACACGCATGTAGTAGAGGTGGATAGCAGTGTAATAGAGATAACCAGTAATATAGTGGTGTAATATATTTCCTGCTTCTATCGCTTACCTTCACCTGAGTTAATACTAGAACTTTCATTACCTTTAGACTCTGAAATCTGGCATGATTTCCTGTGATCTGTCCAGTCAGCTATTTCACAAACTTTGGAACAATATTCTATATTGCTGCAGCCTGTACATTTTGTTAATTTTACATTTGATCTTTTACATTTGCCACACTGACCTGTTTAGGAGATGAAGGATAAATATTAAACATTTATTCTACATGTGTGATTGAGTTCCATTTAAAAGAGTCAATATTTTTAATATAAGGTGTTTGTTCTTAGTTGGTGTTGTGTGGTAAAAAGTTTGCTATGTAGTGGTGGTAAATCTTAAGTAATAGAGGAATATTTTTATGTAATGGGAGTATATATTTATGTGGTGGAAATCTAAAATGGTATTGTTGAAAAATAAATTTCTTACTTCTGTCACTTACCTTTGACTGATATTTTACTGGAACTTTCACCATTTTCAGTCTTAGCAGTTTTGCATGAAGTCTTGTGATGTTTCCAGTCAGCTGTTTGACAAACTTTGGAACAATATTCCACATTGTTGCAAGCAGCACATTTTTTCAATGCTACATCTGACTTTTTACACTTGGCACATTGACCTGTTGGGGGAGATGGAAAACAGAAAATATCAAACACTTCTACCACATGTATGATTAAGTTTTAATGTTGTTATTATGGATAAAGTGTTTGTTTATAGGCGACCAAATTCAATGACAGCTGATTGTGTAGCAATCCTCATGCAACCAGTTACAGATTTAGTTATGCATTGGGCCAATGAGAGTCCAGTATCTCTCAGCTATGCCTTAATTATACAGAACAACATTATCTCTATGTATGACTAGACTATTTGATATGGTTATACACCGCTGGTCACAATGTGCTTCCTTGCATTGCTGTAGCTTTCAAATGATGCTATCCTGCTGGCCAGGTGGGGAGGCCAACATTTCCTCTTAATGGGATGCTTGTCCATCCCTAGATTATTCATTTGCAGCTCATTGGACTGGAGTAATTTGAAATGAGGTGTTTTGCTCCAGAGAACAATGCACTGCTAGTCTGGGAATTGAAACCACAATCACTATGTCGAGAGCACATCACTTAAATAGTAGGTCATGCTCCTTCACACACACACACACACATAAGTATATTATATGTATATAGAAGCAAGTAAAGAGCAGAATTGGTCATTGTCAACTCTTGTTTTGGCTATTGTCAACACAAGACATATTTCATTTGAACAGAACATCCATTTGACATATGTGGTCAGTCACTTGGTAGTAACTTGTCTATCTTGGTGCATAAATCAGCCTACCTGTCTTGGCAGTAGATTTTGGTCTGAATAATTCGACTGATATGCCGGAAAATAATGTGGTATGGTATAAATTAGTGTACAGTACTGAAGGTATATAGTAGTTTAGTAGAGAAATAATTTACCTTTCACAGATCTTTTACATGAAGTCTTGTGATCTGTCCAGTCAACCTTTTGACAAGCTCTTGAACAATATTCTACAATGTTGCAGCCAGAACATTTTTTCAACACTGCGTCTGACTTTTTACACCTGGCACACTGACCTGTTTGGAAAAGGATAAAAAGCAGAAAAAAAATCAAACACTTTTGCAACATGTATTATTTAAAATTCTTAATATTGTTACTGTGGATAAAGTGTTTATTTGGGATAACTGCAATAACCTTAAGGGTATCAAGTGGTTAAATAAAGATATTCCCCTCTTTTTCAATATTTTTAGGTTGTAACTCTTAATAATTATATTAATACCGTTAATGTAGGGATTAGTTTACATATTTTCTCTCTTTATATATAAATGGAATATTTTGGAGTTGTCAGTATTGTTGTGTTCTTGTCAAAAGATGACCTGTGTGGTGTTTATTGATTTAAGGTCCTCCATTCAGTTCTCACAGGTGGTATGGTGTACATACACACACACATATATATATAGATCTGTATATATACACATGCACACACTGATATATTTATATGCCTTTTAACCTTTGCATGTACACACACATATATGCATACATACATTTGTACATATGTATACACACATACATACATTCTTTCAAATATATATAATATTGTACTGCACATATATATATATATATATACATATGGTGGTTGTCTACTCCTTATGCAGAGTCTGCCCACCTCTTGTACTTACACTTTAGATACATCATTGTGTCTGATGTGGTTTTTTAAAACCAGACAATGTACTGAAAAGACACTCATGTAGATTGCATATCTGATTTGGACAACCAAGACCTGCAGTTAAGTTCAGATCTTTGTGGATCTTAAACTGTCTTTTGAGGCATCTGTTAGATTTGCAGAGCTTATGGCATAATAAATACAAGATTTTCACACAGTCTCCATCTACCAAATTCACCTGCAAGTCTTTAGTAGAAGACACTTGCCCAAGGTGCTATGCAGCAGGTCTGAAACTAAAACTACATGGTTGCAAGGGAGCTTATTAATTATTCAGCTAGAGCTATATGGGTATAACAGATATATAATGTTGCACAGTGGACTTATATGTATTTATGTAGTTGAAATATAAAATGGTTTAGTTAAGGGAAATATTTCCTGTTTGTATTACTAACTTTTGACTGATTTTCCATTGGAACTTTTATCATCTTTAGTCTCTGAAGTCTTGCATGAAGGCTTGTGTTGTTTCCAGTCAGCTGTTTGACAAATTTTGGAACAATATCGTACATTGTTGCAGCCAGAACACTTTTTCAGCACTACACCTGACTTCTTACACCTGGCACATTGATCTGTTTGGGAAGATGAAAAGCAGAAATATCAAACACCTCTTCAACATGTATGTTCCATTTAAAAGTGTTTACATTGTTAATGTGAGTCAGAAATTTGTTTATAGTTGGGAGTTGATATTGTTTCTATATCGTAATATGTTTTGAAACAAAAGTAATACTTGAGTAACTGGAGGTAATCAAATGAGAAAATTTTACAATCATCATTTAATGCCCACTGTTCCATACTTGCATGGGTCAAACAGATTTTCTATGGTACCTTTTTTGTTGCCAATACTTACCTCTTTCTAAGCAATATAACATTTCCCCATGGCCAAATGTCTTCCATAGAGGACTGGAAAGGAACAACATCTCTTGTATGATTGTGATACTTGTTTACAGCCATCGTGTGATGTCAAGACGGGTACAAACACATACAACAGAGAATTCCACTCACAAGGCTTTGGTCAACCCAAGGCTGTAGTAGAAGACACTTGCCCAAGGTGCCATACAGTGGGACTGAATCCAAGACATGGTTGGGGAGCAAGCTTCTTAACCACACACGCAGCTAAGCTAGCCGCATTTTATCTATTGATAAGTTATAAATATATTATATTTGGTTATGACATGTGGAGAAAGCAGAAGAGGATTTGGTAATAATTTCGTTTAAGTGTCTAACACAAAAACCAAGGTTTTTAGACATTTAGATACAGATTGCTAATATATTATAATGTGATATGCTGTGGTAGTGTAGCAGAGACATATTTTTGTATTGGAGATGGTACAGTTTATGTATAGTGTGATATAGCATGTTGTATTAAGGCTTTAGTAATCGAATAATTTGCCTGCTTCTAGCACTCACCTTTATCTGAGCTTGTGCTGAAACTTTCATCATCTCTAGTTTCTGGAATCACACAGGAGAGCTTGTGATGTTGCCAGTCCATAATTTTACAAAATGTGGAACAGTATTCTACCTTGTTGCAGGATGAACATTTTATTAATGCTACATCTGATCTGTCACATCGAGCACAATGGCCTGTTTTAAGAGACAGGGGAGAGAAAAAAAAACTACAATATCAAAACACTTCTACATCATGTGTGATGGTGTTTGATTTATAAGTTTTAATGCTGCTTAATGTAATAAGTTTGGTTTGTGTATAGTGGAAAACCAATGACAAATGATCCTCATATAGTATTGTACCAAACATGCTTTACAATAAATATAATGTCTGAACTAATGACAGTAAATCTATGTGAAAAACTTACAGAAAATAATGGTTTCAAATTTTGGCAAAAGGCCAGCAATTTCAGAATGATGAAAGTTAAGCTATTACATTGACCTCAACTTGTACTTATTTTATTGATCCTGTAGCGTACTTCTCTCTCTTTCTGTTATATATACATGGATGCGGACGTAGTGGATAACAGCTAGCCTTCGACTGCACTTTTGGATCCTGTTGTGTCCACCACTCTGATTGGTTGGTATTGGCGCATTTTGTCTCCTGTTCTATTCTGTGCCAAGATGCAACCCAACCAATCGCAGCCTTCAGATAAGGTCGCGTGGGACAATTTTCTGAATCCCAGTTTAAGCCGATAGAATATTATAAATAGCTACCTTTTCACCGTCACAGTTTTGTCAGCCTTCTCAGCTCCAGACCTTCTGAGGTCTAGCCGCTGACCACAGAGCACACAGCCAGTTCCAGCGACGACAACAGCTGCTTCATGGAGATTCAACACTTAGTTCAGCAGCATTCAGGACACTCCATCTTCGTCTTGACTACGCCAACTTCTCTACGTACACACCACCTGCACAGATTCTATCACCTCACTGTTTGTGAATTACTTCACCATGGTTAACAGTGAATACAACCTGTGAGACCTCATGTACCAAGTAACCGGCCGCAGCATTGAAGCCTCAACTTCTTACATGACATGTGTCTCTTCCCGGCTCTGCATTGCCACCACATCTTCTTGTTACAGCACCTCAACCACCGTGTACCTTGAATACGAACTGGTATTTACCATCCTTGTGTCAGGACTTTCTTCTAACGTCCTTATAGACTCTTTTCTATGCTCTGTATTTCCCGCATACACACTTTGTTTGCATGATGGCCTGTCTATTATTGTGTTTATATGTTGCACTCACACACACAGACATACATGTTGACATATCAAAATCTTCTCTTAAACCTTTTACCAGTTGTGTCTCTCTTTACCTTTTGGCACTCATACTCATTTATCCTCTTTTCGTATTTTTTATTTGTATCGACTGTGCGATGTGCTAAAGGAGCCATTCCTCGTCGCACGGTTGTTACAATCCTGAAAGGATGAAAAGCAAAGTTTTTTTACTTTCTGCATTTTCTATATAATGCCTTCTCAGTTTTTTCACATTTCTTCTATTATTCAATTTTTTTAGTTTGTTATATGCGATTTGTGCCTGAAGAATAAGTTTGAGTATTTCTCAACATATATATATTCCTTTTTAGTATCAGTCCAAGGACTGTAGCCATGCTGGGGCAGTGCCGTTTGCTTTGCTATACTTTCACTAAACTGCCTCTGATATGTGACATTGGTGGATGAAGGAGTTCGACGTTACTGCCCTCATCTGCTGGGGTTTTTGCACCAGGTTCCAAACCTGGTACTTATTCTATCAATCTCTTTTGCCGAACCGCTGTTACAGGGACGTAAACACATCAGCATCGGTTGTCAAGCGATGGTGGGGATACAAACACAGACACACAAACATATATATACGACGGGCTTCTTTCAGTTTCCGTCTACCAGATCCACTCACAAGGCTTTGGTCGGCCCGAGGCTATAGTAGAAGACACATGCCCAAGGTCCCACACACACACACATATATATATATATACAGGGTGTTCACAAAGTCTGGGTACATAGGGATTAACACATACTTTAAGAAATTATTATTTCTTATATTTAATTGTTTATGTTATGATTTTATTTACTCCAAGTAGCCAGACTTTGTGGACACCCTGTATATGTTTGTGTATCTGTCCTCCCACCATCGCTTGATGTCCCCGTAACTTAGTGGTTCAGTAAAAGAGACCGATAAAATAAGTACTAGCCTTACAAAGAATAAGTTCTGGGGTTGATTTGTTCGACTAAAGGCGGTGCTCCAGCAGGGCCACAGTCAAATGACTGAAACAAATAAAAGAATAGCACTGCATAGTACCGAAAATCTCAACATTACTATCAGGTTACAGAACCAGATACTGCATCAGCTTAGACTTCAAAGGCCCACAGTTCTTCAAAATCCTCCCCTGAGAAACCTGTATGGCATGGATGTAGGCCTTTTCAAAACAAAACTGGATCTTCTTCTGTCAAGAGTTCTGGATGAACCTACCTCAAGGCAAGAAACACAGATGAGGGCAGCATAGATGGGGTTTAGTGAAAGTGTAACAAAGTAAAAGATGGTGTCCCAGCATGACTGCAGTCCTTGGACTGAAACTTAAAAAGGAAAAAGAATTTTATATATATATATATATATATATATATATATATATATATACACATGCACACACATGCCTCTGACCATATATAATTACATCGAAAAGCATTAAGCAAATTTAACACATTATCTTAATACAATATAAAGATATATGTACGTACGTATATTTAGTGCTTGGCACAGGAGTCTATGAATTGGATAATGAATCAACAGACACCACTGAGAACAGTAACTCACTTGCCTGCATCTTGGGCAAAAAATATGCTGGAATTTGAAATCTTTGCAACGGGGACATATCAACGGGTGATCAAAAAATAAAAATGGATTAGTAATGAAGCTGAAGAGGTCGAAGGGGTTAATGACTGGAAAGGGGTTGATAATATCTTCCAGATCAATAAAGCCTGTTGCCCCATCATCATCATCATCATCATCATCACCATCATAATATTCAACGAAGCCTGTTGCCCCATCATCATCATCATCACCATCATAATATTCAACGAAGCCTGTTGCCCCATCATCATCATCGTCACCATCATTATCTTTCTCAAGAATTGCAACCTGTTCTTCCTTCTTGAATCTAATATCTTGTTCATCAAGTTGAGCATTAGCAGAAGCTACAGTATTTACAGAGCACACTCTGCTATGTTCAACGCTGTCTTCCATTTCACAGATGTCAGAACAATAAAAGACAACTTTACAATGCTTGCAATTTTGGAGTTGAGAATCACTTTTGCCACAATTTTGGCAGCAATTATTAATATTCACCATAGTGTTTTAAATTGATGGAGTTGTAGTCTTGAAACTGAAATAATATAAGAAAAAAAAAACAATTATAGGATGAAAGAAATACTACAGAATTTAATTTTCTTTCTTCTCTATGTGGAATTATTAGTTTAAAAGATATAGATTTTTATCACATCAACAAATATAGGTTGGTATCATACAGTCAAATATAGCTTATCACACCATCAAATATAGTATATTATCACATGATCAAACATAGCTAGTTATCACATCATCAAATATGCTTTACTATCACATCGTCAAATATAGCATATTATCATACCATCAAATATTATTTGTTATTATGCTATCAAATATAGCAAGTTATCACACCATTATTGTCAAACAATAAATAATAATAATAATAATAATAATAATGATAATCCTTTCTACTATAGGCACAAGGCCTGGAATTTGGCAGGGGTGGGTGGAGGCGTTAGTCAATTGCATTGACCCCAGTGCTCAGCTGGTACCCATTTCATCAACCCTGAAAGGATGAAAGGCAAAGTCAACTTCAGTGGAATTTGAACTCAGAATGTAAAGACAGATGAAATGCCACTAATGATTCTGCCCAGTGTGATAACAATTCTTGCTGTCTTTGAATAATAATAATCCTTTCTACTATAGGCACAAGGCCTGGAATTTTGAGGGAGGGGACTAGTTGATTACATCGACCCCAGTGACTCACTGGTACTTAATCTATTGACCCCAAATGGAAGAAAGGCAAAGTTGACCACAGTGGCATTGGAAATCAGAATGTAAAGTCGGGCAAAATACTGCTAAGCATTTTACCCGGCATGCTAATGATTCTGCCAGCACACCACCTTTGAATAATAATAATAATAATAATAATAACAATCCTTTCTACTATAGGCACAAGGCTTGCAATGTTGGGGGAGGGGAATAGTTGATAACATTGACCCCATACTCAATAGGTACTTACTTTATCAACCCTGAAAGGCAAAGTTAACCTCAGTGAAGTTGCAGAGGTAAAAGAAAAGAACTTTGTTGCCGTTAAATGTTTTTATGTTTTAAAAGAAAAGGAAACTGTGTTGTTGAATGTTTTTAAAAGAAAAGGAAACTGTGTTGTTGAATGTTTTTAAAAGAAAAGAAAGAGAAAAGAACTTTGTGTTGTTAAATGTTTGAAAAGAAGAAAAAGAACTTTGTGTTGTCAAATGTTTTAGAAGAAAAAAACTGTTGTTAAATGTTTTAAATGTGGTTCTAAAGAAACAAAAGAAAAAAACAGAACTTTCCAAAGAACTGTCTTTGTTGTTAAATGTTAAAAAAAAAAAAATTTATTTTGACCATGCAATATTTTGTGTTTTTTTTTTGTTGTTGCCGGCTATTCTGGCTTCGTTTCACTGCTTCATTTGTTCCAGGGCAGATTTCTGATTTACTGAGCATTGGCACATGCAAACTTCTCTGGACTAGCAAACTGCGGGCTGTTTGTGTAGGAACCCGTGGTAGTATCAGAGGGTCGCATGCAGTGTAACAATACATATATACATAGTATATATATATATGACTGGCTCTTGTGCAGGTGGCACATAAAAGACACCATTTCGAGCGTGGCCGTTTTCGTGCGGGTGACACGTAAAAGCACCCACTACACTCTCTGAGTGGTTGGCGTTAGGAAGGGCATCCAGCTGTAGAAACTCTGCCAAATTAGATTGGAGCCTGGTGTAGCCATCCGGTTGCACCAGTCCTCAGTCAAATCGTCCAACCCATGCTAGCATGGAAAGCGGACGTTAAACGATGATGATGATGATGATATATATATATATATATATATATACATGCGAGTAAAAATAAATACAAAAAAAGGTGGATTTTTTTGTATGATTGTGTATAGAGGAATATATTATTTTGCTTAAAAGAGTTCCAACACTGTCTGTTTTTTATGTTTTATTTATATTCCTGCAGAACTAATGTGGGGTATAGAATATGGAATATACAATATATAATATAATATACAATATATAATATAAAATAAAATAAAAATGGATGGCACCATGAAATAAAGTATTGAATGTAGATGAAATATTGAGTGTTCAATATAAAGGATCAAATATATAAATATATAAATATATAAATATATTTATATATTTGATCCTTTATATTGAACACTCAATATTTCATCTACATTCAATACTTTATTTCATGGTGCCATCCATTTTTATTTTATTTTATATTATATATTGTATATTATATTATATATTGTATATTCCATATTCTATACCCCACATTAGTTCTGCAGGAATATAAATAAAACATAAAAAACAGACAGTGTTGGAACTCTTTTAAGCAAAATAATATATATATATATATACACATAATATATATATATATGTATATATATATATATATATATATATATATATATATATGCACATACATATATACATAATATAATGGATAATAAAATGAATGGTTTACACCTGGAAGCTTACTGGTAGAGCACGGTCACTTTCAGTGATCATTAGGTAAATATATATATATATATATACATAATATATATATATACACAATATATATATATTCTTTTACTTGTTCCAGTCATTTGACTGCAGCCATACTGGAGCACCACATTTAGCCGAGCAAATCGACCCCAGGACTTATTCTTTGGAAGCCTCGTATGGAAAGACTTCCTCCAGTCTCCCTACCATTTTCTCGCAAATCATTTAAAAAAAAATTTTTTTTTTTTTTTTCGCTCATAACCCACATTTTCAGATACGGAGATTGCAGAAAAGCAAAAAATCGTAATTTTGAAATTTTTTGTCCTCCCCACCCTACAAATTCTTCATTTTTTAACTTTTTATGTAAACCTAACCCTAACCAGAAAATTTTTTGGAAATATGCGGAAAAATACAGCGATTATAATTCTGAAAAATAGGACGAAACCCATGGGAACTACTATATGCCTATGATCTGGCTCTCATAGCAGAATCTGTAAATTACAGTGTAACAAAATTAGAAAAGAAATTCCAGGTATGGAAAGAGAACCTGAAATCAAAGAGTCTTAAAGTTAGCTTAGCAAAGACCAAGGTGCTAGTAAGCAAGAAATTGGACAGGACTCTTCATCCTTCAGGTAAATGGCCCTGCTCAATATCTAGGAAGGATGTAGGCAGAAATCTGATTTGGTGCACCGAGTGCAAGCTCTGGACACACAAGAGGTGCAGTGGAATAGTAGGAAATTTAACAGGTAAAGTGGTTTTTGTAAATGGAAAATATGTAGGAGCCATAAACACCACCGATACACAGTAAACTGATTTTCTCAAATGCCCTGGAGGCTCTCTAGAAGTTGTTAATATTTTCTGCCACCTAGGTGACCAAATTAAAAAGTGTAATTGCTAGAATAAGAATATGATGGAGAAAATTCAGAGAGCTTTTACCACTGTTGGCAACCAAAGGTCTTTCTCTCTGTGTGAAAAGGATGATATGATGTATGTGTAGATTGAAATGCTACATGGTAGTGAAATGTGGGCCCTGAATGCAGAGATCATGTTCTGCTGGATGGGCAATGTCACTGTACATGTGCAACAGAGCACAAGTGTATTGAGTATAAAAGTTAGGCATAAGAGGAATTATATGCAGTATCCAAGAGAAGAGACTGTGCTGGTTTGGTCACAAGATGCAAATAGATGAGGATAGTTGCATAAGTGCCGATCACTTAAAGTGGAGGGAAGTTGTGGAAGAAGAAAATCCAGAAAGCTGATCTCAAAACACTGAGCTTTATGAAGGAGATAACAGAGGACTGAAATATGTGACATGTAAAAAACACACAGTAGACGCTGTAGAGTGTTTGGTGTTAGGAAGGGCATTCAGCTGTGGAAACTAAGGCAAAATTGACTATGGAATCTGGTACAGCCCCTGGCTTTGCCGTCCAACCCATGCCAGCGTGGAAAACGGACGTTAAATGTGAGTGAGCTAAAAAAAAAAATTCAGGATTAAAATTTTTTTTTTTTTTTTACAGAAATTGCCAAATAGGTGAAACATTATTTTCATTTTCGTGGATCGCATTTTATTTAAAGTTCAAATTTACACTGATCGTCACGGGTAGGATGTCTGATAATAAAGTCAAAACTGACGAGGAACTAGATGACTAGCGATTGACATATCATAGCAAATGAGTAATCCTCTACGGTCATTTGATTCTCTAGAAACAGCAGCGAAACCATAACTGAAATGTCTACGATAGTCTACCTAGAAGCACAATTTCGCAGTAAAAGCTGTTATCTAATGTGTCATAGTTAAAAAAAAATACGGGTTATCTTTCGATCTTTAAACATATTTATGACAATGAATCAAAATGAAAGATAAATAAATACTAATAATAGGCATGACTACACATGAATACCACACCCCCAAAAATACCTGTTATCTTTCGATCTTTAAACATATTTATGGCAAAGAATAAAGTATAACAAACTGAAAACGCAAAGAATCAAAATGAAAGATGAATAAATGCTAATAGTGATTATGACGACACATTCGTGCCCCACCCTCGAATCTATCTTCTCATAACTTTCGGAAAAAAGATATATTTATAAATCATCTAAAATTTCAATAAACAAAGTCGACACAGGTAAGACCAAAAAGACAAAGATCTTTTAGCTTTTTACTTGTTGTACCACCTCGATTCCTGTACATTTATTTATTTTTAAGTCTGGTACTTATTGTTACGGTCTCATTTGCCGAATCGATAGCTTACGAGAAAGTAAACAAATCAACACCGGTTATTTGTTAAACGGTGGGCGTGGAGTTCTTCCAGTTTTCGCCGACTGAATACGCTCACAAGGCTATTATAGTAGAATACACTTGCCGACAGTGCTACGCAGTTGGACAGAACCCGAAACCACGTGAAAGCAAACTACGCTCTAGAAAATACATTCATGTAAATTGTTATTTAAATATATGAATTTTTAAAGAAAGTTACGAGGAAAAAAAGCTGCGTGTGTGTATTTCTAAAAATGACACGTACACATCCATACTGACTCATCAAAATGTTTTCGCAATTTCTAGTTTTATTTTGTAGATATTCTTGTGATGTGTGTCAACTACGTGTGCTGTCCACCGTTGTTTTTTTCATGTTAACTTCTGATATAACCATAATCTTACACAATCAGAAATTACACCATATGAAGCGTATTTGTAGATTTCATGTTGGGGAATTCTTGCTTAGGTATGCTCCACTTCGTTAATATTTTTATAGTAATTATAGACTCCGTTTTAGACGACGTATGAGCGTCAGCTTTTGCCGAATGACCTGCACAAATGATTTGTTTATAGCTATCAAATGTTCGTGCCGTACATTAGCTCACTCGCTCCATCAAATCGATGTTGTCTGAACAGGTGCACTGTGTACCACGCGTCAGTTGTCAGAATAACAACAACAAAGCCGGAAATTTTGAGGGAGGGGGCAAGTCAATTACATCGACTTAAAGTGCTTGACTAGTACTCATTTTACCAACTCCGAAAGGTTGAAAGGCGAAGTCGACCTCGGCGGAATTTGAACTCACAACGCAGCGACGGGCGAAATACCGCTAAGCATTTCGCCTTGATGATAATATTCTCAGGATTTGTATGATACTTTATTTTATCGACCCTTAAGACGGATGAAAGGCAAAGTCGCCCTCGGTTGGGTGTGAATTCCGAATGAAAATAGCCGGAATTTAAATATATCAAAAGCACTTTACATAAGATCGGAGGCAGTTCGCCCAGTAAATCTTTTTCACTTTCATTCGTTTACTTGTTTCAGTTAGTTTCACTTTGGTGTTCGCCATTTTTTTTTTATATCAACAATCGAAAAAATTCCTGAAATCTGTTAAGGTAACTCTGTCCAATAGGACAACCATAAGTTGCTTTTTTTTTTGGTTTTTGTTTGTCTAAAGAAAGGAAAAAAATTCAAGAGTTGTCACGGTTGAAGCACTTTAAAAATTAATATTGGAATGATCACAGATGGAACATTTTTGACTGGCCGAATCTCTATCATGTCAGACAAAATGCCCAAAGGAGTTTTTTTTTTTCCAGTTTTTCGCATTCTAAGTCAATTAGATCGCCTTAAACTTGAATATTTAAGAACTTGTGCATAATTAATTATTCATAATCAGTATAATAGATTTTGGATAATTTCTTATTTTGACGTTTGTAAAATCATAGTGCTCCGAAAAGTTTTTTCAACAAAACATTTCGTAATCATATGTGGTACACAGCGAACAGCGAGTAAATAGCGAGGAAAAATGTTACTTATTTTGAATAGAGTTTCGCCCTGGGCCCAAGAGTTCTTTAACAATACACGTCGGGCACACCAAGCAATACAAGTTGCTGAGTCTGACAAAAATTGAGCCAGTGTCATAACTGAATGCCATTCATTCATTATCTGTTGATCTGTAAGTATTTTGTTGTGATTCACAATAAAGCGAAGAGCAACAAGGCGTCCAGGAGACATGCTAATCGAGTTGAAATGAAATTGAAACTAAAACAAATTCGATTATACGAACGTCAAATAGGAAATTACTTAGGTTTGACAGATTTCTTAAATTTACCGCGTTTATATTAAAAATGACAAAAAAGAAAAAGAAAAACACGAGAAAGAAAATGTAAGTCAAACTACTCGAAGTTAAAAACATTTTGTTGAATGTTCAAAATCTTAGCTGCTTATCACAGAAAACAATCTCTCTACGCCTTATCAGAGACACACTTTCGTTTTCCTCTTACTTTTTTCCAGTATGAGTATGTAGACTAAAAGATGCAAAAAGGACATTGATTATTGGTTTGTATGTCCCTGTATTAACCTGTTTTTCATTAGTTTCCTAAGCATTAATATAGTCTTTTTCAACACCCCTTCTATTCTCCCACTACGGACCGATTTTGTCCAATTTTTTTTTGCACTACGTACTTAAATTGGTGGACATTGGGGTACTAAAGCAGCGCGGACCCGAACGCGCAGTCGCGCGTCCGCGCTAGCTAGTCTTGAGTGGTCGATCCTAACCCTAACCCTATCCCGCGTGTGCAAATGAATACGTGTTTAGGGTTAGGGTTAGGAATAGGGTTAGGGTAAGGATCGACCACTCACGCAGCTAGCGCGGACGGGTCCGCGCTGCTTTAGTAGTACCGACATTGGAATTAGACACTGAGGGAAAATGGCTGTAACTTTTTTATTTTTTAAGTTAGGCGATTTTCGTTTTCGATAATGTGTTCTATATGTCCCGGTCATGCGATTCCCCATAAAAACAATTTTTGAGATCCAAAACCGGGGGGGGGGGGGGGGGACGATTTTCATTTTTGACATTGTGTTCTACATGTCCAGGTCGTACGAGTAGCCTTCTCGCAACTTAGATGTGAAAATTTATATTGAAACAGAAAAAGGATCACATGTGGAGTCCCCACCACGAAACTTGATATGCTAGAAATAACAGCTAAACGCGGACAATCCAAATCTTGCATTTACTCAGAAAGTTGAACTGCGAGTTTCACGCTTTTTACCAGAGAACATATATTCGAAAACGAACAATAAAAAAAAAAAAAACTGTAACCTTTACCTTTCTGAAATCACTGTGGATATATTTCGGCTATATGCTTAATAAATGTTTGAAAGTTCTCCCACGAATTCTCAAAAATTTTTTTTAGGGGGAATCGCATGACCGGGACATATAGAACACATTATCGAAAACGAAAATCGCCTAACTTAAAAAATAAAAAAGTTACACCCATTTTCCCTCTAATTCCAATGTCCACCCTTAAATTTGATAAAGCTTTTCCTGTAAAACAAAAAAAATTTCAAACGAAAAAATGTGTGAATTAACGGAGATTTAGCTGTTGTTTCTAGCACATTGTACGACCGCTTGGTACCTTCCTCGTTTCTTTGTCACTCTGACATGTATTGATGTTTTTCAATATTTTCTTCCCATAAACACAGTTTATGGTATGGTGATACGGAAGTAACTCATGGGTTTTGTTTAGCTCAAAGGTGGCCCATTGCTGGGATTCAAGCAATAACAACAACAAAAAATTGTAATTTAAATTTTAACATAGCTCTCAAATCAAGCGAGTCTGTGTTGTGTTTAGCAAAAAACATATTTACTTCCAGAAAAGCATACAATTTCTATGTGTGTGTTTAAGGAAAACATATTTATTAACAGAAAATTACACTATCAAAGTAAATTATCTTTCATATAGCTTTTTAAAAGGCAATGTACATCTATCAAAAGATTGCCTTTTAAAATCAATTGATAAGTCCTAGCAAAACGACTTTATCAGGCTCTCCAATATTTCAAAATTAGAAACAGAAAGAGGTGGAGGTTGAAAAAAAGAATCATAAATTTAAAATTTATTTTTAATACCTTACTTTTGTTAGTAAATGCTTTTCCTTATACACATACACGGACTCACGTGATGGAGGGGGAGAATAAACTAGGAACGGAGCAGGTGATGGTGACATTTGCTAGACACAACAGCTAAATCTGAAAACATTTACATGTTTTTTTCCTTTTCCCGAAAAGGCTTCTCACTTCGTTTTTAAGGATGCAGTGTAGGAAGAAAAAAAAAAAAAAAGCCTAAATCGGTCCATGACGGGAGGAGAGGACCGAAAAAAAAAAAAAACAATTTGAAAATAAAATCTTTTCATAAAAACTAAATCCCTCTACCATCTTTTCCAAGGCCATCGTGAAAAAAAAGAATTCGAAAAATCCCTGTCAAAGTGAAGAAAATCTAATTTCGGCGTCCGAATCCGAAACTCTGCCATAATTATTACTTATCTACAACATTTGAAAGATATTTTTAGAACATCTCATTCGAAAATATCCCATACATTCTTTTAATTGTTTCAGTTATTTTATTATGGCCATGCTCCACCTGAATATATATATATGTGTGTGTGTAGGGTGTGTGTGTGTGTGTGCGTGTGTGTAGGGTGTTAGGTGTGATGTACAGAATTAAATATTGAAAAAAAAAATCGTCAGAATTTTGGAATAACTTCTTTCATTTATTTTATACAAATATTAGCGCTTTCGAACTTGTCAAATATAATTCTGTGAAAATACAGAGATCTTGCTTATTTATATAAAACAGGTGTTTTTTGGGGTTTTGTTTATAACAGAACATTGTTTTGTTTTTTTGGGGGGTGAGGCTTTGGAGACAATGGAAGATGTATAAGCAGATAGATAGATAGACAGGCATCTCTCTATCTGTCTGACTCAGTCTATCTATCTCTCTATCTGCCTGTCTATCTATCTATCTGCTTATACATCTTCCATTGTCTCCAAAGCCTCACCCCCCCCCCAAAAAAAACAATGTTCTTTTATAAACAAAACCCCCAAAATACACCTGTTTTATATAAATAAGCAAGATCTCTGTATTTTCACAGAATTATATTTGACAAGTTCGAAAGACGAACGAAAGCGCTATATATGTATAAAATAAATGAAAGAAGTTATTCCTAAATTCTGACGATTTTTTCCCCAATATATATATATATATATATATATATATATAGGAGAGGGAGTTAAAGTAGACATGAAAAAGCAAACAATTTTGCAAGATTGACAAGGACGTTTTATTTAGCTATATGATAAAAACAATGGTATAGTCTCTACCAGCTGTTTCTAAAATATTCCAGCTATTGGAACATCGTGTCGAGCGAGGATTCCATAGACCAAGTATACAGTGATCGGAGTCACCCAGAGGAAAACTTCACGTATCATATACTTTATATGGGAAGTAATTACAAATTGATAGCTCATTTTGAAAAATTAAACATAAATATTATTTGGAAGTTAATCATTTTAATGAAATATAATAACCTGCTTTTAAGGATTTACTCTTATTCCTTTTACTTACTTTGATAATTGAATACCTCTCCCACAAAGCGAAATATCACTGGCGTTAAAATTTATATCTACCATCAAGAGTATTAATAAAAATAGTTATTTTCTTTGACATAAGTGACTCTAGAAAGATAAGAACTTGACCAATTTTTCTTTTCATAGTTTAGGGTTGAGTTTATAGCTAAAAGTTGGCGGTGAAAAAATAAATTTCATTATTACCAAATTGTACGTATCACTTACCAGCAATTCTACAGGGAACGATTCAAAACCAATTTTGCTTTCACTTTCTAATTTTGTATACAGAGTGAGAGAGATAATGACGCAAAAAGAGAGAGACGGTATGTGTGTGTGTGTGAGTGAGATATGACGCAAAAAGAGAGAGACGGTATGTGTGTGTGAGTGAGATATCACGTAAAAAGAGGTACAATCTAGCAAAAATGTGCGAGGGAGGGAAAGTTAGTCAAAGAGAGACAAAAACACATTGGTCAATATATGTCTGTACGAGACGACCTAATTCATAACAGTATGAAAAGAAAGCGTTGCTGCATTCCTTGGAAATCAACATTTCACTTTCACTTTACGTCCATTGTAATGCAATATAGTGTAGTGCGCTTATACGAATGAATAAAGGTGTGTGTGTGTGTGTGTGTGGAGGCTCAATGGCCCAGTGGTTAGGGCAGCGGACTCGCGGTCATAGGATCGCGGTTTCGATTCCCAGACCGGGCGTTGAGAGTGTTTATTGAGCGAAAACACCCAAATTAAGTACCAGTTGTGTACAGGGGTCGATCTAATCGACTGGCTCCCTCACAAAACATTTTGGACCTTGTGCTAAAGTAGAAAAGAATATTAACAGCAGTGAGATGACAGAATTGTTAGATGGAAAAAATGCTCAATGGCATTTCTTCCATTTTACATTCTGAATTCAAATTCTGCCAAGGTTGACTTTGCCTTTTATCCTTTCGGGGTCGATAAAGTAAGTACCAGTACAACACTTCGGTCAGTGTAATTTAGACCCTCCCCAAACCTGCTGGCTTCGTACCAAAATTTGAAACTAATATTGATTAATCGGATAAGCTAGGGTTTTTAGAGAAAGTAATCAACTAACTCGCACATTCCAAATACAATCAGTAAGTGGAACAGTGAAAATATGAAAGACGTTTCTCAAGTTTAAAATATGGTGTTTTTGTTATCTACATTCCAATGATGGAGCTTTGTGTCTTTGGTAGAAATCAGCTCCTTCCTCAGAGGAAAAGGTTAGGTGGTAGAAGCTTACTTCCCAACCACATGGTTCCGGATTCAGTCCTACTGCGTGGCACTTTGGTCAAGTGTCTTCTACTACAGCCTCGGGCCGACCAAAGCCGTGTGAGCGGATTTGGTAGACGGAAACTGAAAGAAGCCCGTCGTATGCACATATATATATATATATATATGTGTGTGTATGTGTGTGTGGGGAGGGTGTTTTTGTGTCTGTGTTTGTACCCATCATCATCGCTTGACAACTGGTGTTGGTGTATTTACGTCCCCGTTACTGAGCGGTTCCGCAAAGTATCGATAGAATAAGTACTGGGCTTAAAAATTAGTTCCGTGGTCGGAATGTTCGACTAAAACCTTGGAAGATGGTGCTCCACCATGGCCGCAGCCAAACCACTGAAACAAAGTAAAGAATAAAAGAATTAAAAAAGAAGAGAACATACATACACACACACACACACACACTCATTCATTCATATGCAATACTAAAATGAAAGTAAAGTGAAAGTAGACGTCGTGACATAAAATGCCCGCTCTGCTTCTGTCTGTCTCTGACTAACTTTCCCCCTCTCGCACATTTTTGCTAGATCGTACGTCTTCTCTTTGTTTTTGCCTGTACCTCTTTTTGCGTCTTTATCTCCTCCCTACCTCTTTCTCTCACTCACACACTGTCTCTATCTGTTACTCACTCACTCAGTACAGAAAATTACAAAGTGAAAGCAAAACTGGTTTTGAATCATTCTCTGTTGAATTGCTGGTAAGTAAGTTATCCGTGCAATTTTTTAATAATGAAATTTATGTTTTCATGTTTTTTCACCGCCAAGTTTTAGCTATAAACTCAACCCTTAAAACTGGTCAAATTCTTATCTTTCCAGAGTCATTTATGTCAAAGAAAATAACTATTTTTTTTTTTTTTTTACCATGGCCTTGGAAAGGTTGGTGGAGAGAGGTTTAATGTTTATGAAGAGAATTTTTTTGTAATTTATGTTTTTTTCCAGCCCCCTTCTCCCGCCATTGACCGATTTAGGTCTTTTTTCTTTTCCCGCACTGCATGCTTAAAAACGAAGAGAGAAGCTTTTTCGGCAAAAGGGGAAAAACATTTTTGAAAATATTTTCAGATTTAGCTGGTGTGTTTAGCAAATCTTACGATCACCTGGTACGTCCCCTGTTTCTTCGATCCATTTACTAACAAAACTATGCAATAAAAATATTTACCAAGAAAACTGAAGAAATCCCCCTCAAAATGAAGAAAGTCTAACTTGGACGTCCCAATGCGAAATTCTGCCATAATCATTACTGACCTACAACATTTGGAAGACATTTTTAGAACGTTTCATTAAAAATATCCCATATATTCTTTTTCTTGTTTCAGTTATTTGACTGTGACCATGCTCCAGCTATGTGTATATATATATATATATATATATATATATATATATATATAGGCATAACTACAGACTTTGGGAGGTCATAACTTTAAAAAAAAATTAATATTTTTTAATGAAATTTTCTATGCATATAGTATTTACTATGTAGAATCCGAATATAGGATCGACCACTCACGTCTAGCTAGCGCGGACGCGCGACTGCGCGTTCGGGTCCGCTCTGCTTTAGTAGTACCAAAAATTTCCGGTGAAAGTGTTTTGGAATGGGGGTGGGGGACAATTTTCGGAAATTCCAACAGAGTCCACTTAAATTCTTCTTAACTTCCAGGAAAATTAATATTTTTTCGTGAAATTTTCTACAAATATACCTTGATGTATGTACATTTCGAGCATGTAGGAATTTTGAAGGAAACAACTGCAGGTTATTTTTGAGAAGCGTTCCCCACTCGGTGGTGTTTCGGAGCAAGTCGTCCATATTTTTTTCGGTAGAGATGGACTATATGTAATCTGAACCTTTCCCCCCCCCCCCTTATTTATTAATTTTTTTACGGAATCCCACGTTTTAGGCTATGGAGATTCCGATTCTGAAAAAAAAATTTTTGAAAAATTTCAATCCCCACCCCCACCAAGCAGGCTATTTACATGCTAGAAATAACAGCCAAATCTCACAAAACTAGTGTTAGGGTTAGGGTTAGGGTTAGGATCAGGGTTAGGGTTAGGGTCAGGGTTACGGTCAGGGTTAGGGTTAGGGTTTGAGTTAGGGTTAGGTTTACCCTGTGGATCTATATAAAAACCGGGGGGGGGGGGGATCGAAATTTTGAAATTGAGATTTTTGAAAATTTTTTTCCAGAATCGGATTCTCCATGGTCTGAAACATAGGATTCCGTAAAAAAAAAAATTTAAAAGTGGGGGTATACCCAGATTACATATACTCCATCTCCACCGAAAACTTTCGTTAAAAATAACATGCACACGATTTTTTTCTTCTCAATAGAAGTAAATTCTAAAGTAAACGTTTCTAGTAGAGAAGTAGAAGAGAACTGGAGCAAAAATAGGAATATACACGCACGGTTAAATATAGAAACTATCACAGTGTCGCTTCCCGAAGAATTTTAAAATGTTAGCTTTCCCAAACTTTTTTTTCAATCTTGCAAAAACACGAAGATTAAGAATAAACAGAAAAAGTACACAAATATATTTTACACACCTGTCGTATACGTCGGTTTTGTTTTTTTCACTTTAAAGGTGGTTATGTTATTTTGTTGGGATTAAGAAATAATTTTTTTTTTAACGGAAATTGCCAAACAAATACTTTCACGTTTCATAAACTTTCTCCGAAAACTTGCCCAATTTTCTTCGAAATTGCAAGTTTCATTTTGTAGATACATACTGACACGTCGTCACATATATGTATACGATTCCACCAAATTGTTTTTTTTTACCATATTAAAGTTTTCGGAGAAAGTTTATGAAACGTGAAAGTATTTGTTTGGCAATTTCCGTTAAAAAAAAAAATTATTTCTTAAATTTCTTTTTGCAGCCGAATCGCTTATGTTTATGTATTTTTTGTGTATGCATGTGCAACACATACATAAAAATGCATACATGCACATAAACACATACAATATACTTACATACACAAATATACGTACACAAACACATAATTGAATATCATAGGACCGGGTGCACAACAACTTATAGTAATCTTCCAGTATAGGGAAATAACGGGTACTACTAAAGTGTTTGACCCGAGCTCAAAAATAAAAAAAAATAAATTAGTGTAATAGGTGTAAAACAACTTGCTGTGAACGAATATGAAGAATGCGCGCTCGCGAACGGGTGGGGTGCGGAGAGTACGGATAATACTAGTAAGACGTTAAGTTATTTCCCTTGTATTCTTATTTACTTTTTTTTTACCTCCCGAAACTGGAAGATTACCTAATAATAATTAATAATAATAATTAATATTAATAATAATAATAAAAACATCGAAAACCTTAGGAATGAGAACCCAGGTTCGAAATTTCCCCAAGGCACCTGATGAAGGCTGGAGGGTATATCAGCCGAAACGTTGTGTTAACAACAAACAAGATGAGGACAAGTATCCGTCAAATGTAAATAATGTAAAGGTAATCTTCCAGTTTCGGAAGGTAAAAAAAGTAAATAAAATACAAGGGAAATAACTTAACGTCTTACTAGTATTATCCGTACTACTCTGAAATGTTTTTTTTTTTTTAGCTGTTTCTAAATAAATCACACACGTGATTGAAGTTAACTGTTTATATATAAATCACACACGAGATTGAATATCATAGGACCGGGTGCACAACAACTTATAGTAATCTTCCAGTATAGGGAAATAACGGGTACTACTAAAGTGTTTGACCCGAGCTCAAAAATAAAAAAAAATAAATTAGTGTAATAGGTGTAAAACAACTTGCTGTGAACGAATATGAAGAATGCGCGCTCGCGAACGGATGGGGTGAGGAGGATACGGTTAATACTAGTAAGACGTTAAGTTATTTCCCTTGTATTCTTATTTACTTTTTTTACCTCCCGAAACTGGAAGATTACCTAATGTAAATAATCCCAAATTACTATTTTGTTTATGTGGACCCCCCAGGGGCAGATGGATCCTGGTTGAGAACCACTGCTCGAGGATGACTCTTGAAATGATCGATCACGTAGTCTTCATTTCCATTTTTAACTCATACCAATGTAGTTGTCTCCCTTACATTATTAACTGTTTCATGCGAGACATCATCCCAGGCTCGACGTACATGAATTCAAACTCTTACTTTGTTTACATATATACACTGTTATTTGGGAAAGTATGTACATCACGGCGGAATTCTAATTTAAACACCCCATATAACCTCTTATAACTTTTCTTATTTTTAGGATTTTTAAGAAAACTTTTGCGAATTTGTGTTTCACACAAGGGAATTCATACGATTATGAAAAAAAATATATATTTATTTTAAACCCACCCCACACCCCATGAATCTCAAATTTTCTTTTATCGGATTTTATTATTTTTTTTTTTTCCTAGAGTGGCTGTGTGGTAAGTAGCTTGCTTACCAACCACATGGTTCCGGGTTCAGTCTCACTGCGTGGCACCTTGGGCAAGTGTCTTCTACTATAGCCTCGGGCCGACCAAAGCCTTGTGAGTGGATTTGGTAGACCGAAACTGAAAGAAGCCCGTCGTATATATGTATATATATATATATATGTATGTGTGTATATGTTGTGTATCTGTGTTTGTCCACCCCCAACATCGCTTGACAACCAATGCTGGTATGTTTACGTCCCCGTAACTTAGCGGTTCAGCAAAAAAAAGACCGATAGGATAATTATTAACTAAATTTTAAGAATGTTGTATTAAACACACCAAAAACTATATTATTTTGCAGTGTTTACTTAAAACAATAACAAATTAATTAGTTATTAGAAAATCCTTTTCATCTTCCATTGGGTTGTCTTAATTATTTTTAAAAAAAATTAATCAAACGTTGCCTAGAAATGTGGGGCATAGAAAAGGTTGATAAACACTGATAAGAATGGTAACTAACTATATTTGTTGGTGTGATTAAAAGGTATATATTTTAAACTAATAAGTCTACATGGAAAGCAGAGCAAAAATATTCTGTAATATTTATGTAATACTAAAATTGTTTTTTTTTTTGTTTTTTTTCTTTTTCTATCTTTATTTCAGCTTTTCACATTTTGATTTCGAAACGACTTTATTAATTGAAAAAAAAAAAAATCAAAACAATGGTGAACATCAATGATTGCTGCCAAAATTGTGGTAAAGCTGGCTCTCAGCTCCGAAATTGCAAGCACTGTAAAGTTGTCTTTTATTGTTCTGACATCTGTGAAATGGAAGACAGTGTTGAACATAGCAGAGTGTGCTCTGCAAAGAATGAAGCTTCTGCTAATGCCAAATCCGATGAACAAGATATTAGATTCAAGAAGGACGAACAAATTGGAGGTGCTAAGAAAGGTAATGACGGTGATGGTAATAACAATAACGCTTATAAAGACTTACCTTCTTCCTTTGGTGAACGTTATATTGAGGTCTATAATGATATGGGTCAGCACTCTAATGCCTATGGCTTTGTTGCTGCTCCACGTTCACGGTATAACAATCCAATTGAATGTCTCTGTTGTGGTGGTTACAAATTCCTCCCAGTCTTTTGCCCGTGCAAGTTTATTAGTTATTGTTCTGAACTATGTCTGTTGAGAGACTACCCGAAACATCGCCTGGAATGCAGTCTATATGGTAAACGTAAGTGCATACATCTTTATATCATATTAAAATGACATATTGTTAAATTTATTTAATGTTTATAAATGTAATTACATGAATATGGAGTCATTCCAGCTTGTATCATGGTTTATTTTATGTCATAGCCCAACTAATTAGGGAGAGGGTCAGCTTAGATGAGATGCAGTTTGGGTTCATGCCAGGGAAAAGTACCACAGATGCTATATTTCTGGTAAGAAAGCTGCAGGAGAAATACCTAGCAAAAGATAAACCTCTGTACCTGGCTTTCGTTGACATGAAGAAGCCTTTGACAGGGGCCCCCGATCCCTTATCTGGTGGTCAATGAAGAAACTAGGGATAGATGAATGGTTAGTGAGAGCTGTGTAGGCCATGTATAGGGATGCTGTCAGTAAGGTGAGAGTTGGCAATGAGTACAGTGAAGAATTCCAAGTAGAGGTAGGGGTCCACCAAGGTTCACTCCTCAGCCCCCTTCTATTTATCATAGTCCTCCAGGCAATAACAGAGGAATTCAAGACAGAATGCCCCTGGGAGCTTCTCTATGCTGATGACCTTGCTCTAATTGCTGAGTCACTATCAGAACTAGAAGAGAAGTTTCAGGTGTGGAAACAAGGATTAGAATTGAAGGGCCTTAGAGTCAACCAAGCTAAAACCAAAGTCCTAATAAGCAGGACTTTGGTGTTATGAGGTGTTATGAGCGTGAGCATTAACCAGAGCATAATTTGCATCTTCTGGAAAGAGCATTGTATGGTTGTGCATTTCTTATTATGGAGTAAGTAAGATCATATTTGATTAAATATACACAAAATGAAACTTCTTTTTACATTAAGCAGCATTAAACTTTTAAATAAAACACTATCACACATGTAGTTGAAGTGTTTGATATTGTAGATTTCTTTTCTTTTTCTAACTCTTGAAACAGGTAAATGTGCTCGATGTTCAAGAGCAGATGTGGAATTAACAACATGTTCAGGCTGCAATATTGTAGATTACTGTTCCAAATTTTGTGAAAATGCTGCCTGGGAACATCACAAGCTTTCATGCAAGACTTCAAAGACTAAAGATGCTGAAAATTCCAGTAAAATACCAGTCAAAGGTGAGTGCCAGAAGCCTGTTAATTTTATTTATAACCCTTTAAGAAGTCAGAGATCATGCATTCTCTTCTCTCTACCTTATTTTCATCTTTCTTTCTCCACTTTTCCTTTCTTATACTTCTCCATCTAATTTCTTCTGCTATACAAGCCCTATAATGAGTTTTCCATTATAAACTTTGATACTAACTTAAACTTTTCACTCTCTGATCGAATTTGGCTCGGTTGAGTCATCTGGCACTATGTTCTTTTCTTGAGAAGTTCTAATTGTTAAGTCTTACCTGTATTCACCTGATGGAACATTTTTTTTTTCTTGAATGAAAAAACACCTCAGTTCAACAATGAAAATCATGTCTCAAACAACTGTTGTGAACCACAATCGATTTGTTGATGCATATATATATATGTATGTATATATATATATGTATATATATATGTGTGTGTGAAAATATATGTAAATATGTATGTGTGTAAATATATATATATGTATGTAGGTGTATATATATGTAATGTATGCATATATATATATATGTATATAAATATATTTATGTATATATATGTATGTATATAAATATATGTATATAAATATATGTATGTATATATATGTATGCATATAAATATATGTATATGTATGTATATATATATATATATATATATATATATATATATATATATATATATATATGTATGTATATATATATATATATATATATGTATATATATATATATATATGTATGACTTATCCTGGATATGTCATTATTTCTAGGTGCAGTGTTTCTACTGGTGGTAGCATACATTGTGGGCCTGGTCACTCTTTCTGTATCTAAGGTTTGTTCATTATCTGTGACGGTGGTACCTGGGTCTTCGGTGACACTCTCTGTGATGTTGATCCTAAACTGGTTATTATCTCTGGGCATGTCAATTGTATTGGTGTGAGAACTGATTAATCTGCTCATATGTTAGGTGCACAACTAAAGGTGACTTTTAGGTTGTGTCTATTAAATAAATGCCTGTATCTATGTGTGTGTGTCTGTGTGAAATGTTTGTCTATCAATCTAAGGAAAATCTTTATCATTCAAGTTGAGTGAGAAGGATAGAGCAAACCAACATTTATGCGATGCTTCCTTTTCTGGTTGCTAGGGCCAGGTATGTAGGAGATGTGGTCCTTAAAACCACTCATTGGCAGTGCGTCATTGTAGTAGAGGGTAGCGGCGTAAAAGATATCTTGGCTCAAAGATAGATTTGAGGTCTTCTTGCTTACACCTATCACTAGGTTTTTCATTAGGTAGGTGGCAGGAGGCTGTGCTAATATAAGACAGTCTCTTGTTTGGATTGTGATAGGGCCTCTATGTACCAGAGCTCAGATCTAAAGTAATATCTAAGAAATCTACTGTGGTGAGATTAGTTTCAATGGTGATCTTGAGATCCATTGAGCCTTAGGTGCTAATTAGGTCCTTTCTAAGTCTATCTAATGTGTGGCTGTTGGCTCCTCTAGAGATAGCTAGGGTGTCATCTCTGTAGAGGCTGAAGAGGACTGAAGGGAACCTCTTCCCTAAGATGTCCAGGATGTACAATCCAATAAGATCACAGACATCGGCACTGTCATATGCTCCCATAGCTACATCAAAGGAGCCCTCGGGGTCAGATTGCTTGACCCAAGTTGAATATTTGCTGAACTATCATGATAAGAGACATTCAACAACCCTTTCAGCTTTACACTGGAAATTTAAAGATGAAGGAACCGATTTCGATATCAAATGGAAAAATCTTCTCTAAATCCAGACCCTATATTAATGGATCTAAAAAAATGTTCAGTGTTCACATGAGAGCCTATACATGGTTTTATCTACTAGAAATAGCAGCCCGCAAAGCACAGCCTACAGTCTTCTAAAAGGAAGCATCACATTAAATAGCATAGTCCTAGATACAAAAACTACCGTAAATGGTAAAGACTGCAAATATTTGATCAGCCATCAACTCAATCAGAACCAAATTGTGCCCTTAAAAAGCAACACAATAACTCCAGCTCATTTACATTAACTCTTCTAAATAGAACACTCACATAATTTGTAAAAATGTTTTCTGCTTTTTATCCTTTTCCAAACAGGTCAGTGTGCCAGGTGTAAAAAGTCAGACGCAGTGTTGAAAAAATGTTCTGGCTGCAACATCGTAGAATATTGTTCAAGAGCTTGTCAAAAGGCTGACTGGACAGAACACAAGACTTCATGTAAAAGATCTGTGAAAGGTAAATTATTTCTCTACTAAACTACTATATACCTTCAGTACTGTACACTAATTTATACCATACCACATTATTTTCCGGCATATCAGTCGAATTATTCAGACCAAAATCTACTGCCAAGACAGGTAGGCTGATTTATGCACCAAGATAGACAAGTTACTACCAAGTGACTGACCACATATGTCAAATGGATGTTCTGTTCAAATGAAATATGTCTTGTGTTGACACTAGCCAAAACAAGAGTTGACAATGACCAATTCTGCTCTTTACTTGCTTCTATATACATATAATATACTTATGTGTGTGTGTGTGTGTGAAGGAGCATGACCTACTATTTAAGTGATGTGCTCTCGACATAGTGATTGTGGTTTCAATTCCCAGACTAGCAGTGCATTGTTCTCTGGAGCAAAACACCTCATTTCAAATTGCTCCAGTCCAATGAGCTGCAAATGAATAATCTAGGGATGGACAAGCATCCCATTAAGAGGAAATGTTGGCCTCCCCACCTGGCCAGCAGGATAGCATCATTTGAAAGCTACAGCAATGCAAGGAAGCACATTGTGACCAGCGGTGTATAACCATATCAAATAGTCTAGTCATACATAGAGATAATGTTGTTCTGTATAATTAAGGCATAGCTGAGAGATACTGGACTCTCATTGGCCCAATGCATAACTAAATCTGTAACTGGTTGCATGAGGATTGCTACACAATCAGCTGTCATTGAATTTGGTCGCCTATAAACAAACACTTTATCCATAATAACAACATTAAAACTTAATCATACATGTGGTAGAAGTGTTTGATATTTTCTGTTTTCCATCTCCCCCAACAGGTCAATGTGCCAAGTGTAAAAAGTCAGATGTAGCATTGAAAAAATGTGCTGCTTGCAACAATGTGGAATATTGTTCCAAAGTTTGTCAAACAGCTGACTGGAAACATCACAAGACTTCATGCAAAACTGCTAAGACTGAAGATGGTGAAAGTTCCAGTAAAATATCAGTCAAAGGTAAGTGACAGAATTAAGAAATTTATTTTTCAACAATACCACTTTAGACTTCCACCACATAAATATATACTCCCATTACATAAAAAATATTCCTCTATTACTTAAGATTTACCACCACTACATAAATATATATACTTCTATTACATAGATATAAACCCCCACTACTTAAATATATATCTCCATACATAAATACATGTGGAGGAACATGGCCTAATGGTTAGAGCAGCAGTCAAGGGATTGCGGGTTCAAATCTCAGACCAGGCGATGTGCGTGTCTATGAGCAAAACACATAAGCTCCCTGCGGCTGCAGCAGAAGGTAATGGCAAACGTCTGCTGACTCTTTCACCACAATTTTCCCTCATTCTTGCATCTAGCAGCTCACCTGCAATAGACCAGCGTCTCGTCCAGGTGGGGAACCTATACATCAACGAAACCAGGAGACCAGCCTTTATGAGCCAGGCATGACTCAAGAAGGAACAAACAACATACATAAATATACACCCCTACAGCATAAGTAGATACTACCACTACACAAATATATACTCATTCACTACCACATCATTACACATGTACATATAACAGGTTTCTTTCTGTTTCTCTCCACCAAATCCACTCCTAAGGCTTTGGTCAGCTGACGACTATAGTAGAAGATGCTTGGACTGAACCCAAGACCATATGGTTTGGGAGCAAACTTTTTACCACACAACACCAACTAAGAACAAACACCTTATATTAAAAATATTGACTCTTTTAAATGGAACTCAATCACACATGTAGAAGAAATGTTTAATATTTATTCTTCATCTCCTAAACAGGTCAGTGTGGCAAATGTAAAAGATCAAATGTAAAGTTTATAAAATGTCCAGCCTGCAACAAAATAGAATATTGTTCCAAAGTTTGTCAAATAGCTGACTGGACAGATCACAGGAAATCATGCCAGATTTCAGAGTCTAAAGGTAATGAAAGTTCTAGTATTAACTCAGGTGAAGGTAAGTGATAGAAGCAGGAAATATATTACACCACTATATTACTGGTTATCTCTATTACACTGCTATCCACCTCTACTACATGCGTGTATACCTCTACAAAACTAATATATGCCTCCACTAACACATAATGTATCTGTGTTAATAGATAAGCACATTTATTGCCCTTCAGGGAGATGAACATCGTTTTAATGCTGCTATTTTCAGCAGCAATATATTTGTAAAATATTTCATAATCATCACTCAGTCAATCAATTCAGCTATTGATTTCTAATTGGTGGGTAAGTGTGTTCCTTTCATTTCTCCATAACGTTAGGTTGTGGTGGGATTGGAAGATATCCAATTTTTGTCATATCCATTTCATTCCTCCATCTTGTTTGTTGTTTCTTTTGTTTCCCAGAATCCCCCCTCTCTCTCTCTCTATCTTTCTCTCTCTTGTTATCATCTACCTATGACTTTGACAATAGCATTTTGTTTTGTTTGTTTTTGAATCCCATTCATTTCTTTTTAGTCATCATCATCATCGTCATCATAATTTTTAATGTCTCCTTCTCATTGATTGCATGGGTCGGATAGAGTTTTCTGAAGCAGGTTTTCTATGACCAGACATATTTTCACACAATACTGGAAATGAATGACATTTATTTACAACAATCATGAAGTCAAGACAAGGTGACACAAATATGCACTTACTCATACCTACATATATATAAATAATTACATACATATGTGTGTGTAACCAATAGGCTTCTTTCAGTTTCCATCGATCAAATCCCCTCACAAAAGCTTTGTCAACCTGGGACTTCAGTAGAAGACACCCAAGATGCTATGCAGTGAGACTGAACCTGAAACCATGTGATTCAGAAGCAGACTTCTCAACCACACAGCCATGCCTCTGCCTGTGCAGCCACACCTCTGTCCTTTCCTTATATGTGCTGCTCTTAACCTCCATCGTAAGTCTAGACAGATTCAGTGTTCCTGCATCATAAAAAATTCTCTGGTTGCAGACTAGTCTTTTAAGGTTTAGCAGCATTTAGTTTCAAAGATGAAAGTTGCCATTCCAAATACTTGACAGCTTAAATTCTTTTTGAAGAAGCCACAGCTGAGATATATTTCAAAATGGCATGCTAGGAGTCTTCATCTCCAATTATCTTTGTTAATGTCTTCAAGTTCATGTTGTGTGTCTGCCAATAACATCCATGTAACAGAGTGGTCTTTGTCCTCCTTTAGAGTATTGTACTTGCCAAAATATATCTGATATGGTCTGTTGTTCAGAATAAGTGTATTGACCAGCCAAAGCTACTCTGCATTGAGCAATGATAGAGTGGAATGTGTTCATAAATCTCCTCTTATGTCTTATGCTCATGCTATGAAATGTTTTGAGCCATTGTGAAAAAGCCTGGTGTACACAGGGAGTTGTATGTAGTTGACTTCATCCTTAGGAAAAGTCTTGACTCTATCCTAGGTAAAGGCATGACTTTCAAGCTCATACTAATTCATCATTTTATTATTTTTTTTTTGCTGTAATCTTACTGAAGCTACAATAATGTTTGCTCTTTAAAAGAATTTTTCTTTAACTTTAATATTGAGTATTTCATCTCTTACTTGAACTTTATTTCATGTTCTTTTTAATGTTCATTCTTAAACTTATTACTTTTACATTCTATATTAAGTCATCTTAACATAATTTGAAGTTCACTCAAATCTCTCACCTGAGTACTCTGTTGTCTGCAAATTGATTTTAAATCTCAGTTAAACATTTTTTCAAGAATATTCTAAAACAGATTGGGAACAGTAAACAATAGGGGAATAGAATCTCCCTATCTTAAAACCATTTTGTAGTATAAATTTTTTAGAATCTTTTATGTAGTCTCATGAAAAATGTTACATGGTGGTAAGTATGATTAAGGCATTAATAGCTGCAGTATCTTATCAACTATGACAAAATCCTTTCTCACATTAGCAACATAAACTCTTAAAGTAAAAGTTTGTTGGTGCGTTTGATATTTTTGTTTTTCTTATCTCTCAAACAGGTGAATGTGCCAATTGTACCAGGTCAATGAAAAAATGTTCAGGCTGTCACAGTGTGGAATATTGTTCTAAAGAATGTGAAAGTGCTCATTGGAAAGATCACAAAACTTCATGCAAGGCTTCAAAAGCAGAAGCTGATGACCACTCCCCCAGTGAAAAATCAGTTAAAAGTGAGTTACAGAAATAAGAAATATATTATGGGGTGGTATCAAAAAATTCCTGGTCTAGTTCTGTCACACACCAACTTATGGCAGCACATGGTTGCATGTGCAGTGAGAGCTAACAACCTTCATGAGGCAGTGTGCCAAGTGACATTGCTGTATTGATTTCACAAGTTCTGAAATTTGTGTTTTTATGATCATATGTATGTTGTGGTCTGTGAATTTTGCCATGGACAAAAAGCTGGAACAAAGAACCAATATGAAATTTTGTGTTAAACTTAGGAAGTCTGTTACAGAGACATTGAGCATGTTTTAGCAAGCTTACAGTAATGAGGCAATGTGTCATACGTAATATTTCAAGTGGCACACGTCTTCAAAAGCAGAAGAATATCCCTGGAAGACGATGAACAAGCTGGAAGGTGATGAGCCATCTGGAAGACGATGAGTGATCTGGAAGGTGATGAGCCATCTGGAAGGCCTGCCATGAAGGTGTCCCCTGGAAATGTGGAGAAAATTCATTAGCTTGTGCATGAGTATCCTCAGAGGACCTTCAACAATGTTTTGAAGTGTTTGAGGGAGGACATCTGGCAAAAGTGACCAGATCTGTGGAGTGTGAAGAATTAGATTTTTCATGATGACAGTGTGCTCTGTCATCAAACTCTCTTCACTTGTGAGTTTCTCACCAAACACAACATGGTATCACTTCCACACTCACCCTATTTGCTAGATTTAGCACCCGTGGACTTCCATTTCTTCCCCAAGATGAAAATGTAACTTAAAGGTCACCATTCTAACACTGTTGTTGAGATCAAGAGCGAATCGCAGAAGGTCCTTAACTTGCTTATGGAAAACGACTTTCAGGTCAAATTCCAAAAGTGGCAGGAATGCTGGGACCAGTATATTGCTGTGCAAGGAGTCTATTTTGAAGGAGATGATGTTAAAACTTGGGTGAATAAGTTATTTTTCATTAAACATAACTAATCTGGGAACTTTTTGATATCACCTCGTATTTCTTTTTAATTGAGTGAGATCATGAGAAAATCCTCTATTTCCTCTGAAAAGTTCTTGCCTTTAAGGGTATCGCAAAAGGCCTCGTTGGTGATCCAACCTTCTGAGTTCTTTTACAGGACTTGGGAAAAACTGAAGGATCACTGCAATAAGTCTGTTAATCTGAGAGGGGAATGTGTTGAATGAAATTAACTGATCTTTCTGTATTTTCTTTTACCCGAAGCAATATACTTTTCAGCACCCTCTCTTATCCTTTAGCTTTCACCTTTTACTTGCTTCAGCCATTGCACTGTGGCAGTGCTGTGGGCACTGCTTTGTTGTTAAACAGCTTGACCCCAGTACATTAGTCAGGTAGTTTTTTATTTTTTTAATTTTTGTTGGTCTGTTTTGCTGAACTGCCAAATTACAGGGACCTAAACAAACCAACATCAGTTGTCAAATGTCAGTCAAGGACAGACCCAAACACATAGAGACACACAGACAGAAGCATGTGTGTGTGTGTGTGTGCTACTGGCTTCTTTCAGTTTTCATCTACCAAATCCACTCACAAGGCATTGGTTGACCCATGATAATTGTAGAAGACTATATCCCAATGTGCCATGCTATCGTAGTACAGTATCATTATACCTCTACTATACAAGCTAAAGTGGGAGCTTTTACATGGTTAGTCAACCTGGTAGAAAGAGCTGTCTAGTTTCCTCATCTCACCTTACTATTTTAAGAAAGAGAAAGACAACATATAGAAGTACTTGGAATTTTCTTGTTTTGCATCTCCCAAACAAGTCAATGTGCCAGGTAAAAAATGGCAGATGCAGTGTTGAAAAAATGTTCTGGCTGCAACATTGTAGAATATTATTCCAAAGTTTGTCAAACAGCTGCCTGGAAACATCATAAGATTTCATGCAAGACTTCAAAGACTGAAGATGGTGAAAGTACTGTTAAAAAGGGTGAGTGACACAAGCAAGAAATGTATTTCCTATCTGCACTATTGTAGACTCCTCTACACAAATATATACCTCCATTTCACCACTATTGCGTGTATGATCTCTCTTGGTGCTTCGATGAATGAAAGTTCAGCAAGACACAGCTAAATTGAAATTCACATCTGCCCCAGGTCTGTGGAAAATGACTATCAGTCTATGGCTACCTGTGTACATGGTAAATGCTTCAGACTTCCAGTAGGTAACATCCTCTACCTGTCACTGTCATCACTTACCTTATTGTCACAGGACTTATGAAGAAAATGTGATGATGATGGTTTCAGTGTCTTTGTTTGCTGAACAACCTGCATGATGAATATTATTTCAGTGAGCAGAATTTCTTCAGCCTTTATGTTCTGAGTTCAAATGCCAGTGAAGTCGTCTTTGCCTTTCATCCTTTCGATGTTGATAAAATAAGTACATTATCATATATGTGGTAGAAGTGTTTGGTAGGTGAGCTGGCAGAAACATTAGCACGCCGGGCAAAATGCTTAGCGGTATTTCGTCTGCCGTTACGTTCTGAGTTCAAATTCCGCCCAGGTCGACTTTGCCTTTCATCCTTTCGGGGTCGATGAATTAAGTACCAGTTACGCACTGGGGTCGATGTAGTCGACTTAATCCCTTTGTCTGTCCTTGTTTGCCCCCTCTATGTTTAGCCCCTTGTGGGCAATAAAGAAATAAGAAGTGTTTGGTATGTTCCATTTTATCTCTCCCCCAACAGGTCAATGTGCCAGGTGTAAAAAGTCAGATGTAGCATTGAAAAAATGTTTCCACTGCAACAATGTGGAATATTGTTCTGATGTTTGTCAAAAAGATGACTGGAAACATCAACAGACTTCATGCAAGACTTCAAAGACTGCAGATGGAGCATGTTCTAGTGAAATATTAGTTAATGGTAAGTGATACAAGCAAGAAATATATTCCTCAATTACACCATTTTACTCCTTGCCTGCATAAATAGACGCTTCCACTACATCACATATGCCCATTCACTATCACATTATTATTGTAATCCTGTACAAGGTGGTGAGCTGACCGAATTGTTAACATGCTGGACATAATGCTTTGTGGCATTTTGTCTATCTTTACATTCTGTGTTCAAATTCTAATGGGATTGACTTTGCCTTTCATCCTTTTGGGGTTGATAAAATACAGGGGTTGGACAAAATAATGGAAACACCTTAAAATTTCAAACAAATTTATTTTAATATCGGGTAGGACCACCTTTGACAGTAATTACAGCTTGAATTCTATGAGGTATGGATTTGTACAAAGTTTGAATTGTTTCCAAAGGAATTTTTGTCCATTCTTCAGCTAAAACAGTCTCCAGTTCTTGTAGTGATGATGGTGGAGGATATCAACTCCTTAATTGTTTTTCTAAAATGCACCATAAATGTTCAATAATATTGAGATTAGGGGACTGTGGTGGCCAGATAAGATGTTCAACTTCACTAGAATGTTCCTCCTTGTGCCATTCAATAACAACTTTTAGTTGTGTGTATTGGTGCACTATCATCATAAAAGATTGCATTTCCCTCTGGAAACAGTTCTGCAACCATAGGATGAATTTGATCAGATAAAATGCTTAAATAGTCATTCTACAATGAAGGGAAACCATTGAGCCGGTGGATTTCCAAGATATAGCCCCACCTCCTCCTCCATGTTTAACAGTTGGAAGAAGACAGTCTGGATCAAATGCTTCTTTTGGCAGTCTCCACACGTACACTTGGCTGGTGGTCGGAAATAGGGTAAAGGATGGCTTATCTGAGAAAATAACATTCTTCCACTGCTCCAGGGACTAATTCTATAGGTTTTTACTCCACTCTAAATGCTTTGCAATGTTTGTTTTTGAAAGTAGTGGTTTTCTGATTGCAGCTCTCCTTTGAAATCCAGCTTTGTGTAGCTCCCAGCGAACAGTTTTTGTGGAAACTGGGTTCTTGAGGAGGTCATTAAGCTCTGCAGTAATTTTGGGAGTTGTACTTTTGTGATCCTTTCTAACAATTCACGTAAGAGTCTGACAGTCCTTATCTGAAAGTTTTGGTTTTCTTCTGGAGTTTTGTTTCGACAAGGAGGTTTTTCCCCCTTTCCAAAGGCTGTCATTACTTTCAAGACAGTACTTCTTGATACACCAAACATTTCAGCTGTTTTCATTCTGCTAGCACCTGCCATACGAGCACCAACAATTTGACCTGTTTGAAAGTCCAATAGATCTGTCATTCTAATGAGTTTTAATTTCCTTTTTCTAATGATATCTGAAGAGAAACAGCAATTTTAGCAAAACATATTAAGCAACACTAATGATAAATAAAAAAAAAACATAAAAATAACCAAGCTTTTGATGGTTTTATAGATATTTCAAAATTATGATGCTAGGTGTTTCCATTATTTTGTCTAACCCCTGTAAGTATCTTTTGTATACTGGGGTCAATTTAATTGACTTAGCCCCTTCTACAAACCAGCTGGCTTTGTACTGAAATTTGAAACCATTATTATAATCTTGTATTACTTTCTCTACCTTTTATAATTAAATACGTTTTTTTCGTAAATAATGTATCAGAGTTAAAATATTTCATCTGCTGTGAAATTTCAATGTACATGAAAATAATGTATATTTTTGTTTTTGTTATCATGTTAGATTTTTTTTTCTGTCATTATAATTGAAATGTTTTAAAGCATATTATAATATGGATTGAGTACCATTCCCTATTATTAACTCCTTGCTATGAAAATCCTCTTTACTCATATGTACAAATCTGATTCTGTTAAATAGAACGCTGTCAACAATGTAAACATTGGAATGATCACTTGAAATACTGTACTGGATGTCATAAAGTAAAATATTGTAATAAATATTGTCAAGAAATTGATTGGCTTTATCATAAGGAGAATTGTTATTCTACAGACAATAGAAAAGGTATGTCTTCTCCAACTGGATCAATAAAGTGTATGTGGAAAAAGTTTATATATTGAATTTTTTATAGAAGCCATCACAATTAAATAGGAAAGCCATCTCCAATACATATAGAAGCCATCATGAACCAAGAAACTGTCCCAAACACATGAAAAGCAATTTTAACTAGACAGAGATGTAATCATCAATAGACAGAAAAGCAGTCGTCAATTGACAGAGAAGCAATTACAAATAGAGATACAATAGCACACACACACACACACACATACATGCATGCGCCCACACACACACACAAACATGTATGCGCATGCACACACACACATGCACATACACAAAGAAACCATTGCAAATATACGTATAAGCTGGCATAGTTGTGGTTAACATATTATAGCTCATAACATCACCATATAATCTGTAAACAAATAAAATGCTTATGATAAAACATTCTTCACATGTCTTGGATTGCACGTCTGCTGTAACAAATGCCAACATCCTAACGTCCGTTCAGAAACAGTCTTTTCTGCTGATTGGCAAAAACTCACACCACAAGCTATGACATCTTATAATATCTAGCTCACAGCTTTTATCGTCTCTCATTCTCTTTTCCTTTCACATGTCCTGTTGCTACAGTAGCTGGTGTTTTTCTGAACACACCAGAAACATGCATACCTTGTTCCATCCACACTCACCAAACACATCAGCTACATCACTTGTCATCCCTACTATGGTATCTCATCTCATCTCTCCCAGATTCAATATTAAACACTTTGTTCAGCAATCTTGTCCCCCACTCCCAGAATAGCATCCCTCTAGAATTTTTTTTTTTCCCATCCGATACCTACACTCCTCTCTGCATCTGTAGACAACAGCTAATAAATGTTGTAACTGAACAACAACATTGCTTTCACCAGAAGAATGACTTAAAGTGGTGGTGATGGCAGGGCATTACTCAGTGACTTTTGCATGAAAACAAATAGTTATGTGGGTGCTAACTTAACCATTTAACATTCAAGCTGGCCATATCCAGCCAAAACATTCTATCTGTTTTATGTTCAAACCAAAACTATCCTACAATGTCACAACTCTCTTACAATGTCTTTCTAAAACTAAACAATTACTTCATTAAAAATCTAAAAGCTATGAGATCGTTACCAACGTCACCTTCCTGGCACTTGGGCACGTAAAAAGACATTCGAGCGAGTTTGTTGCCAGTGCCGCTGGACTGGCTCCTGTGCAGGTGGCACATAAAATACACCAGTTTGAGTGTGGCCGTTGCCAGTACCGCCTGACTGGCCTTCGTGCCGGTGGCACGTAAAAGCACCCACTACACTCTCGGAGTGGTAGGCGTTAGGAAAGGCATCCAGCTGTAGAAACTCTGCCAAATCAGATTGGAGCCTGGTGCAGCCATCTGGTTCACCAGTCCTCAATCAAATCGTCTTACCCATGCTAGCATGGAAAGCGGATGTTAAACGATGATGATGATGATGATGATGATACATTTGACAGAGTAATCAGAATGCTAAAGGGTTAATGTGGTTAGCCAAAAATATTTAAAAAAGTGTTAATTACTGTGAGAATCCCAGGTGTTATATGCATGACCATTATTGTGGCATATATTGTCTTAAAACCTTGTAATAATGTGTATGTCTTGTAGTAGGATTGAGAAGTTTATTTTGCAACCACATGGTTTCAGGTTCAATCTTAGTGTGACATTTTGGGCAAGACTTTAAATGAACAACATCATTTGTATGGTGGTGATGCTCAATTAGGCATGGGAGTGGCTGTGTCGTAAGTAGCTTGCTTACCAACCACATGGTTCCGGGTTCATTCCCACTGCATGGCACCTTGCGCAAGTAACTTCTACTATAGCCTCAGGCTAACCAAAGCCTTGTGAGTAGATTTGGTAGACGGAAACTGAAAGAAGCTCGTCATATATACATGTATGTGTGTATATATGTATATATATATATATATATATATATATATATGTGTGTATATATGTTTGTGTGTCTGTGTTTGTCCCCCCCAACATCGCTTGACAACCGATGGTGGTGTGTTTACGTCCCCGTAACTTAGCAGTCCGGCAAAAGCAACCGATAGAATAAGTACTAGGCTTCCAAAGAATAAGTCCTGGGGTCAATTTGCTCGACTGAAGGTGGTGCTCCAGCATGGCCACAGTCAAATGACTGAAACAAGTAAAAGAGTAAAGAGAGAGTAAAAGAGTATGTGATATTTAGATAAGTGTACACACACACATATGTGTATATGTGTAAGCTTGTCTAGACATCACACAATGTTTGTAAATGTGCATCACCATCATATTTCACTACACAGCCATGTTTGTCCTTATGTATTTTATATAAAATGAAATATTAAAAACAATGAACTTTTTTCAGTTTCCGCCTACCAAATCCATTCACAAGTTTTTGGTTGGCCTGGAGTTATATTAGGAAACACTTGACCAAGGGGCCACATAGCAGGGCTGAACCAGAGACCATATGGTTGGGAAGTAAACTTCTCAACCACAGTCATGCTTACACCTTTGAATGAATGTTTATAATTGAAAGGCTTAAGTGTTTTACTTTTAATTTGTTCTGTTTTTAGGTTCTACTTTTCCTATACCAAAAAGTGTTGAACGAGAGATTGCCAGAATGTTTCCTTTTCAAACAGTTCTCACCAAATTTGATGAAGTAACTGCTGTAGATAAATTGCCTCTAACACACTCACGTAAAGAAGAAAAACTTATTGCTTACATCTTCAAGAAGGGCTACCACCCGTTTAGGCTACATCATGAAATCCGAGTGAGTATACCTTTTACACCACACGCACACACACATAGCTATTTTAAGGCATCCATATACTCGGCAGAGTTGCCCATAGGTCTCACAGGTCTAGGGTCCCAATTCTAATCTTCATATGCTATGGTTTACTTTCAATGTTGTTGGCACTCCGTCACTTACGACGACTAGGGTTCCAGTTGATCCGATCAACGGAACAGCCTGCTCGTGAAATTAACGTGCAAGTGGCTGAGCACTCCACAGACACGTGTACCCTTAACGTAGTTCTCGGGGATATTCAGCGTGACATAGTGTGACAAGGCTGACCCTTTGAATTACAGGCACAACAGAAACAGGAAGTAAGAGTGAGAGAAAGTTGTGGTGAAAGAGTACAGCAGGGTTCGCCACCATCTCCTGCCAGAGCTTCGTGGAGCTTTAGGTGTTTTCGTTCAATAAACACTCACAACGCCCAGTCTTGGAATCGAAACCGCGAGTCCGCTGCCCTAACCACTGGGCCATTGCGCCTCCACTTACTTTCAATAAATAAATACTAAAGTGCTCAGAACATTTATTTGCCTGAGCATCTGTGATGCTGCTATGACAGCCCTGTATGCATGCAAGTGTGCACATGTGCATGCACACACACATTTCAATTGCTTTGAATACTGAGACTTCCAAAGTGAGCGTAGGTTATGTTGGTTTCCACTTGTCACCCACCGAGCAGAAACCTTTTTTCATGCCAAGTTTGTTGTACAGAATATTCTCAACTCTCTTGTGGAATATGCTAATAGCATTGGCTATTTGATATATAGTCAATTACCTGTCAACGATCATGACAGGCACAGGATTTTGAGACCTTGGATCATCTTCATGACTCCCCCCCCCCCCCCCCCCCTAAATATAGCTGCCCACTTTTGCACTGTTGATAAAGCTGGAGTGTCATCCTTTAATGTAGCAACTATGTCAGCATGAATGTCCTTGGAGGCTAAACCATTTTCCTGCAGGTACTTGATAACACCACAATGCTGAATTTTATCCATTTTCAAGAGAAGTCGCTGCTAGTTACTTCTGAAGTGTTCCTTGAACAGTCAGGTGTCAGTTGAGCTGGAAAGAAACAATTTAGTTATTAATAAGGAGTGCTGAAATTAATGCATGCAAGATTTCACAGCTCTAGCATCACTCCTTCATAGTCAGTATATGAGTTTTGCAGCTCAACCTCATATCTAGACATTTTTATTTAGTATTTGTATAAACATTTTTTATATTTATATAAAACCTTTTTTTTTTTTTCTTTCTGCAGGATGTCACTGGAGAAATTAGACATGTGATGTTTTATCTCACTGAATTCATTTCAGAACCATATTTTAGATGGGACCAATTAAAAGTTGGTAACTATATTGTTATAATTAAACCACAAATCCATTATTTCGTTGATGGGCATGTTGGTTTTAGAATAGACTCTTTGAACGTGATTAGGATTATTGATAACAATTCACATTGATTTTTTACAAAGCTAAGAAATGAACTGAAGTTATAAGTAAATAAATAAAACACAGCACTAAATATCTAAATAAACAAACTATCTAGGTTAATATTTACATTGGACAGATAGGTGTCCTCATCTTGTTTGTTGTTACCACAACGTTTCAGCTGATGCGCTCTTCAGCTTCATCAGGTGTTCTGGTAGAATTTCGAATCCAACCCTTTATTTGACTACTGGGGTACACTGTTCTCATTCCTAAGGTATTTTTTGCTGATATTATTATTTATTCAAGTCACTGACTGAAATTGAACCTGCACTCTTAAACACTATGTTATATGCCTGCGGGCAATTATAGAATGAATTTTAGGACTTATTTTTCCTTAATACCAGTTCCTATTTTCTACTCATCTGCACTAGGTCTGCTTAGGAGGTTATTGTGTCCTAGCATATGTGCTGCCTCTTTCAGTTTTCATATTTTCCAGTGGTGTTCTCTGTTTATTATTTTAACTTCATCCCACAGGAGGAGGTGGCCTCTGTTTTTCCATACAGCTATACTCGATTTTTCAATATTCCCTTGTGTTACAGCTTTATGATGTTCCTCTACCCTTATTTTGAGGGGGCGACATGTTTGACCTTTGTATAACCTACCATGACTGCATGGGATGGAGTACACACAGTCTTTGGTTATATTCTCTTCTATTGGTGGTTTTATTTGGATGAGATATTTGTGAAGTGTTTTACTCTTTAATACTATCCTGATGTCATATGGACCGCATATCTTTTGTATCTTTTTCAAGAGGCCTTTTCCATAGGGGAGACAGATTGTGGTCAATTTATGGGGTTCATCCTCTCTCCTCTTCCTAATTGGAGTGGATAGTATGCTTTTTGGGTAGTTGTTGCTTAATAGTTACTTAGCGTGATCATTTCTTCGTGGTGTGTATCAGGATCACTACTTATAGGCACTGTGCAATCCCTCTCTTTACACTGTATGGCTGATGAGATTTGAAGTTGAAATATCATCCAGTGAAGGTTGGCTTGCAGCATACGGATGTCCTGAACTCATACTCAGGAAGAACCCATACAACAGACAGAGGTTTTAGCTATGGGTTCACCATTATCACTAATAATAGCCAATATATACATGGAATACTTTGAGAATTTGGCTTTAGGATCAACACCACAAAGCCAACCCTATGGCTTCGATATGTTGATGACATCTTTCTACTCTGGCCCCACCACAAAGTTGTCCAAATACTGCTGTATTATGCGAACTCAAAGTAAAACCACCAATAGAAGAGAATATGACCAAAGACTGCATGTATTCCATCCAATGAATTTGTGGTAGGTTATACAAACATGAAACATCCCACCCCATCAAAGTAAGGGTAGTGGAATATTGTAAAGCTGCAACATGAGGGGATATTGAAAAATTGGGTATAGCTGATCATGTATGGAAAAACGGAGACCACCTCCCCTTGTGGGATGAAGTTAAAATAGAGAACACCACTGGGAAATACAAAAACTAAAAGAAGCAGCACATATGCTAAGACACAATAACCTCCTAAGCAGACCTATGAGTAGAATATGGGAACCAGTATCAAGGAAATACTAATATAATAGGTTTATAAGCCCTAAAATTCACTCTATAATTGCCCACGGGCATATAGCATAGTGGTTAAGAGTGCAGGAAACTAACCCCAAGATACCAGGTTCAATCTCAGTCAGTAACTTTAATAAATAATGACAACAACATCAAAAATACCTTAGGAATGAGTACAGAGTATTCCAGTAGTCAAATGAAAGGTTGGGTTCAAAATTCCACCAGGACACCTGATGAAGGCTGGAGAGTACATCTGCCGAAACATTGTGGTAACAATAAACAAGGTGAGGACACCTATCCATCCAATGTAAATATTGTACATAATTCCTCATCTCTAAAATATAGAACAGTATTATCTAGGTTAAATATATCTCCTGGGATTATGCAACAAAATGAAGGAGTAAAAGAGTCATGTAAACTTCCTTTTCTGCTCTGAAATAAGACAGAAGCACAAAAATGGGGAAATAAAAAAGAGAGAGAGAAAGAGAATAAATAAAAACCTGTATGTGAAAGGAACTGAATGATCTAAAATAAAAAGAACATTATTTTTGTGTGTGTGCTATTCATATAAAAGAATTTATTGAAGGAGAAAAATGTTCTGGAAGAACAAGATGGAGGGGAAAATGTTTAATTTTTTAAAATGTGTTTTGGATTTTTCCAATTTTTAATATTCATTAATAATCATTAACGATTTTAATAGCATCAGAAAAAAAAATCGTTTATGTAATTTATTCCAGCAGTTTACAGTCTGAGTCAGTGTTAAAATCCTGCTGGTTTTGCCCGTTAATTAGAAACAATTGCTTACAGAATAATGGGAAAGGGAACAAAAAAAGAAGAAAGGATTTTCTTTATATTCTTTTATCTGTTACTTGCTTTAGTCATTTGCTTGCTGCCATGCTGGAGCACAACCTTGAAGGGTTTTTAGCCAAACAAATTGACCTCTGTACTTATTTTGAAGTCTGGTTCTTATTCTATTAATCTATTAAGTTATAGAGATGTAATCAAACCAACACTAGTCATCAAGTGGTGGTGGAGGGGAACACACACACATGCACACATATGGATACACACATATTTATATGACAGTCTTCCACACAGTTTCTATGTACCAAATTCACTCACAAGGTATTCTGTCAGCCCAGGGCTATGGTAGAAAACATTAGGTGTCATGCTGTGGAACTGAACCTGAAACCACATGGTTGAAAAATGAGCTTCTTAACCACTCAGCCATGTGTGTGTTGGCACTCGGTCGCTTACGACGCCTAGGTTTCCAGTTGATTCGATCAACGGAACAGCCTGTCCGTGAAATTAACGTGCAAGTGGCTGAGCACTCCACAGACACGTGTACCCTTAACGTAGTTCTCGGGGATATTCAGCGTGACACAGTGTGACAAGGCTGACCCTTTGAATTACAGGCACAACAGAAACAGGAAGAAAGAGTGAGAGAAAGTTGTGGTGAAAGAGTACAGCAGGGTTTGCCACCATCTCCTGCCGGAGCCTCGTGGAGCTTTAGGTGTTTTCGCTCAATAAACCCTCACAATGCCCTGTTTGGGAATCGAAACCGCGATCCTATGACCGCGAGTCCGCTGCCCTAACCACTGGGCCATTACGCCTCCACACTCAGCCACACCTGTACAATATTAACTGCTTTTAATTTTAAAAATTTGAATTTGAATTTAATCTTGGAGTCCTACAAAGAAATACAAACCAGGAAGAGATTCTGAAGTTATTACATGCGCCATTATTAGCAGTGTCGGTGTCTTTCATATAATAGCTTTAACTCTACCTTTCTTAACGATTTCTTGTGACCATGCCAACAACTGCTAGAAATAGCAGCCAGATCTTAGAAATATGAAAGACACTTTGAATAATGTGGTCACAGATATTTTGCACTATGTCTGGAAGACAAACAGACTGGACATGGCCTTAAGATTTGTAGTGGTACCTTAAAAGTAAACGAAAAATGAAATATGTGGTTAAGAAGATTGCTTAACAACTGCATGATTTTAGTTTCAATCCCTTTGTGTGGCACTGTTGGCAAGTCTGCTGTTACCGCAGGCCAACCAATGGGAGCTAGAAAGTGCAATACATTCATACACACAAACATGCACATTTATATGTATACATACACACATATATGTATATATGAAAGAATAACAACACCTATTATCATTAATTCATTAATGTTTGTTCTCCATGCAGACATAGGTCAGACAGTTTGATTGGTGCCAGCGAGCCAGAGGATTGTACCAAACTCTAACGCTGTGGTTCTCAACTGGAGTACATACGGTCCCTGAGGGTCCATATAAGACTCCTGGTGTCCACACAGCAAAATAGTAAATTGGAGATGCACAATAATATTTTAAGGGCTCTGGAAAGATTTTGTTTTAGAAGCTCGCAAGGAATGAAGCCAGTATGCTCCGTTGGATGTGTAATGTCAATGTGAATACCCGTCAGAGTGTAAGTATCTTGAGAGAAAAGCTGAACATTAGAAGCATCAGTTGTGGTGTGCAAGAGAGACGATTGCGCTGGTATGGACATGTGGTGAGAATGGAGGACGATAGCTGCGTGAAAAAGTGCCACACCCTAACAGTTGAGGGAACCCGTGGAAGAGGTAGGCCCAGGAAGACCTGGGCTGAGGTGGTGAGGCAAGACCTTCGTACATTGGGCCTCACCGAGGCGATGACTACTGACCGAGACCTTTGGAAATGTGCTGTGGGTGAGAAGACCCGGCAAGCCAAGTAAGATCGTTGCCAGTGCCCCTGGACTGGCTCTTGTGCGGGTGACACATGAGATGCACCATTTTGAGCGTGGCCGTTGCCAGTACTACCTGACTGGCTCCCGTAGGATTTTCGAGTGAGATCGTTGCCAGTGCACCTGGACTGGCTTGTGCGGGTGGCACATAAAAGACACCATTTCGAGCGTGGCCATTTTCGTGCGGGTGACACGTAAAAGCACCCACTACACTCTCTGAGTGGTTGGCGTTAAGAAGGGCATCCAGCTGTAGAAACTCTGCCAAATTAGATTGGAGCCTGGTGTTGCCATCCGGTTTCACCAGTCCTCAGTCAAATCGTCCAACCCATGCTAGCATGGAAAGCGGACGTTAAACGATGATGATGATGTATATATTGATATGTATTGCAAAAAACAGCTAGGTTTCTTTCTCTAACATTTTACATAGTTCAACCTACACAAGTTAATGTGTGAAAAACAAAATAGGAATTTTGCAAAGATGTTTCTATAAAACTAGTTTTTAAATATCGCATGACTTATGGGGGTCCACCAGAATAAAATAATAACCAAAGGGGACGGACCATAGATAGAAAATGGTTGACAACCCCTATTCAGATGTCAACCACTGGGTGTCTTTTTTTTGCATGGCACTAGCACGTACGAAATCATCAAGTAAATTGTAAGACAAGGTCTCTTCAACTGACTTGGCGTGGCTTTATGCCAAATGATGAGAGTTAAGACAAGAACAGCAATGGGTGTCTTACAGAAGAGATACATGGTTACCTGCAAATTATTGGAAGTTGACTATTAAAGACATGGTCAGAAGGAAGGAATTTGATTAACTGTTAACATAATTTACTTTAAGGTATGGATGTATTAAGTTTAGCATTAACCTCCTTATTCTTATGAACACCAAGTAGCTATTTAACTCCCTATGTGAATGTATGCACACCAAACCATGTGCGCATATGCTTACATATTTGTGGATGCTTGTATGAGTGAGTGTACATGTGTCATACAACTTACGCGAGGGCGTTTATACATCCATATCCATTAATGATTACTTTTAATACTTTTCTTGCTGTATTGTGTGTTTATTGCCTTTTTGCATTTGTTATTATATTATTGATCTTCCATATAAATGACGCTCTATCTTTTAATCTGCTGCTTTTCTTTATACAAAATGAGAAGATACATTGCAGAATTGTTATTTTAAAGATTTATATCTGTATATCACCCAAAGAAACACATCTGCACCGTTGGACGCTCCTGACCTAGTTGTTAAGTATTCCACCCAGGAGGGATCGATGCAATATGTGTTGAAACAATTGTAGTGATCAATAAAAATTCTCGTATCTTCCATCTTCTGTCTTTCATTTACCTTATGTATATACATTGTATATGTATACATATATCTATCCATACATACACATATATATATATCATCCAACATAGTGAGATGGATGTAGAAGGAACAAAAAGATATGTCTTTGAAGACGTTCTAGTTTGATTTAAGGAAAATTTTTTTGATAAGGTTGAATGACCACATGTATATAGGGTGTTCCAGAATGAACTATTTCAATGAAATCAGACAAATTAAGAAAAAAAAACAAAAAAACTGACAGAATTTTATGTTTATTACATAATTATGACACCCAAACAAATAGATTTATAAATCTCATGTCAAAACTTTATTGAAAATTTTCAACATGTGCTGTCTGACTGGCACCCATGCCAACGTTGACTCCTTCATTGGACACGAAACTCAGCTTGCGAAGACTTATTGAGGCAAGCGAAATCATGATGGCATCTGTGCTCAGCGTCGCCTTTCTGGCACTTGTGCCCGCGGCATGTGTAAGGACTTTCAAGCGAGATTATTGCCAGTGCCCCTGGACAGGCTCTTGTGCGGGTGGCACATAAAATACACCATTTTGAGCATGGCTGTTGCCAGTACCGCCTGACTGGCCTTCGTGCCAGTGGTACGTAAAAGCACCCACTACACTCGGAGTGGTTGGCGTTAGGAAGGGCATCCAGCTGTAGAAACTCTGCCAAATCAGATTGGAGCCTGGTAGCCATCTGGTTTCACCAGTCCTCAGTCAAATCGTCCAACCCATGCTAGCATGAAAAGCGGACGTTAAACAATGATGATGATGATCCTTAGCATTGTGAAATATACTTTGAAGCATTTCAGGAGTTATCTCCTGCATTGCTAACTGAATGCATTCTTTAAGTTCACCATGGAGATGGAGGTAGAGAAAATGATTGTCGCCAAATTGAAAAATAGCTGTGGTGGACAGATAAGCAGTACCCAACAGGAATAAAAAAAATTTTTTTAAAATTATTAAAATTGTAAAATTATAAACCAAATTAAAAATTTATACACTTTTAACATATATTAAACATGATAAACATAAATAACTCTGGGACACTCTGCATACACACAAATACATGCATCTTTCACTTTAAAACAAAAGTAAATATATAAAACAATTTTACAGAAATTAACTAACTTTGGATGACAGTTCTGAGAGTTAAAACGAAAGATCGCCCGATTGAATTAGTCCCCAGCTTTTCTGTCTCCATATCTCCCACCCTCGTCTTTCCTAACTCACATACACACAAATACATGTGAAACCGTCTCTATTTTAAGTAGAGGGCACAATTTGACTTTTTAGGCCAATCTAAGGGATATAACTCTGGAGAAACTAAATCCATTCCTTAGGTTGGCCCAGTTTTCCACCGTGACTTGTTCGGAGGTTTTCTTTCCAAAACGTCCATTTACCAAAGAGCCCGAGCTATTATGTTTCGGTTCAGTCGTGTCTGATGAGTGTTTATTCTTACTTCGTAAGAATATTATCTCTGATGATGCTAAGTTAATTAAACTATAAAATAATACACCCACTTTATTATTTCATATTCGGGCGTACTTTCCCTCCTTGACTTGTGAAACTTCCTCAGAAACGAGGAAATAGTATTAGTGGGTCGAGCATATCTGATATAAGAATATCTGTGGTAAGTTCTCGGAGTGAAATAAAGGGTTTGATTTTAAACTCTTATCGAACGAGACAGGTACCTGAAGGAAGTTGGAGGGTACAATGTTCGAAATGTTGGGAAAATAAACTAATTGATGACCGATCTAACGATTCTCGCTCGTATCCCGTCAGTCTAGCCAACCTCCTAAGTTCGTTGGCAAATACGTCGACCTGTTCGCCAGTCCACTTCACTCTCCCCAGACGAGCGTACGCCTCAAACATTCCTTCTGCGAAGGCCTCCATCAAGCGGATTTCTATTATTTCCGCGCTAACTTGATCCCTCTCTTCCATCTCTAAAAATAGCGCCAACGCCGGACCATCTAAGTACAGTGGTAGAAAGCTTGCCTATCCCTTGGAGCTTCGCGACCAGCTTCATCTTTTTTAGTCACGCGACCACGTCCGTGTCACCGCAAAACGGTTTAATCATATCGCTCGAAATCCGGACTACACTCATAATTTCTTTTTTTTTTATGGGTCGAAATAGCTTGTGGTGTGATGGAGAAAAAAGACAACAAAAAGCAAAAGGACAGAATGAAACGTTGGATCTTATCTTGTCGACCACGGCGGAGTAAACGATCGCTCCAGATCAAAACACGTCTTTCTCGTAAGCTGTCTGTCTTCTGACTGCTTCCATGTGCTGGCCTTCGACCGCGTGTGTCCAACCTCCGGTCTGGCTTCACTTCCATTTGCCTCATCTCTCTCCACCAACAACACACAGCCCATAACACCACAAGATGGAAATAAGTATATACACACAAGGTTGATTCTAGATAAAATCGGATCATTTTTTTTTTTAAACGAACAAGTTTGAGCGATGGTGACTAGTGTCGATGTGCACATTCTTTGCAAAGAAAGACAATTTTGAACGTAGTGTAGTTTTTTCAAAACCCATAGCAAAACTTGAAAGGGACCATTGGCTGTATTCACTTTTGTGTGATTGCTTTAATTCGTATTTTTATTCTACCTTTCTGAGCGGAACTCTTTGTTGATGTTGCCTAACCTTAGATCAGTCTCGATCCAACAAGTCTTTAATCAAAGGAGCTCCAGTAGGGACATTTGATAGTTTTTTTTAATAAACTGAACCATCTTCAAGGTTCCCTTCTTTGGATTGTGGATTCTTCAATATTCTGTGAAGTGAGAGCAGAATCGTGGGAAACTAAAACAAGGAAATACATGACGATTGAATTGTTAGATTGAGAAAGTGTGTACGTGTGCGCGCATGTAAATATAATTTGAGATAGTGTCCTGGTGATGCAGAGAGAGAGAGAGAGTGAGAGTGTGGAGGCGCAATGGCCCAACTGGTTAGGGCAGCAGACTCGCGGTCATAGGATCGCGGTTTCGATTCTCAGACCGGGTGTTGTGAGTGTTTATTGAGCGAAAACACCTAAAGCTCCACGAAGCTCTGGCAGGAGATGGTGGCGAACCCTGCTGTACTCTTTCACCACAACTTTCTCTCACTCTTACTTCCTGTTTCTGTTGTGCCTGTAATTCAAAGGGTCAGCCTTGTCACACTGTGTCACGCTGAATATCCCCGAGAACTACGTTATGGGTACACGTGTCTGTGGAGTGCTCAGCCACTTGCACGTTAATATCACGAGCAGGCTGTTCCGTTGATCGGATCAACTGGAACCCTCAACGTCGTAAGCGACGGAGTGCCAAGCCAACAACAACGATGCAGTGAGAGAGAGATAGAGAGAGGGAGTGAGAGAGACAGAGACAATACGTGTGCGCTGTGTGTGAGACTTACACAGCATGAGAGAAAGCGAGAGGGGAAGTCGAAGCGAGTGTGTGCGTGTAAGGGTGTTTTGGACACACACACACTGATACACAACAGACACACAAACATACCTACACACATCGAAAGAGGGGAAGGGAGAGAAAGCTAAGGAAGGGAAATCACTCTTCTATTCACGGAGGAGTCCACTTTATAGTATCTATCATGGATGCCGAAGCTATCATTTCTGATTATGTTTCTCCTGAGGATTTGAAGGTCTGTCTTATATATGACTCCTCTTATTGTCTACCGTTCTCATTTCTCGCTATCCTTATTTCTTATTCTATAATATTAATAATAATGTTATTATTGCTGTTGTCCTTCGTCCACTTCTATTGACTTTCATTGTTATTTATGTGGAGGTCGTACTTCCCTGACACTCGATCTTGTGTCTTGCTTCATCTGGTCAGCCCTCATTTTTTGTATAGACCGTAATTATCTCATCTGGTGTCTCTCCTCTTTTCTTAAAAGACGGCAGGGGATGTTGATTTGCAGAAGGTTTCGACTACTGCTTCAAAATACATTGAAATATAACTAAGGAATATCTAAAATATTGATACGCTGTCAATGTAACTAAATGGAGTCGTTAATTAACGAAGATAGTAAAACTTAAGTTTTCATTACAAAAAAGGTCACCGAATCATCTTTAGTTTTTCTGATAAATTCTGTTAAAGGAGATCTTTGATAATTATAACGTACTACTTTCATGCCTTTATGCTAACCTTTGTTTATAACGTGCCACTTTCACTTTGCCATATACAGTTTTGTATGACAGCTTGCCGTAGAATTTAATTTAAATACTGTACTACGACCAGTTTGTTTGTACATAGAGGGATATTTTTTGGGTGCTATCAAGAATTACTTTTTGTTGTTCATTTTTGGGTTGTTGTTAGTAAGAAGCTGCGATTTGCATCGAGCAAACTGCATCGAGACATCATTGGGGAGTATAAAAATACTAGAAATTGTTCACCGTAATAATAATAATAATAATGATGATGATGATGATGATGATAATGATGTTTCTATCCAGTATCGCATTTTGGGCGATTCTTGAATCTCTTAATATTTACGATGACTTTTTCAACAGTTAACTAATCTAAAAAAAAACAAAACAAGAAAACAAAACAAAACAAGAAGACTGCATTTAATTACTTTTGTTTAATCATTCAGGTGCTGCAAATAACATTATGTTTCAATAATTAAAAACCTTGTACTATGGTGGATTTCAATTAATATTTCAAATGTAATTCATCGGAACATACGCGTACTTAATGCTTTGTACGAAATCATATCAGTACTTAGTTTCTCGTTTGTCTACATTATCTATTTCTCTCTTTCTGGACTTAATTTGAGAAGAAAAAGAAAAAAACCCCATAATAGTTTTTATCTATATCTTTCTTACATCCGCTTTTTATTACAGGATTATGAAATATCAAATATAATTTACATTCGCACAAATATTTTCTATTTGATAATATTATTGTCAACAGTTTGTCATAGTTTTTGCATTTCCTAACCTAATGGCAATCGCATAAAATCCCTCAAATATGGTAACAATTATAGATTTTAAATTTATGAATCAACACTAATAATATTTTACTGGTATTTTACCGTATCGGTCTTCTCCGGTGGAATGAAACATGTTTTTTTAATGCGACGCTCCGATATTTGAACACTCTCCGGTATACTGATCGGAGGACAACGGTAGAATAAAAAAGTAAAAACGAAATTAATTATGGACATGTAAGTACTTCCAGTGTTAGTTGCAATCTTCCTTCAATTACATGGAAGGCTTAGACCGGACATTGTTTGCGAACAGTCGGAACTATGACTTAGCTAATTCTTTTTTTTTTCTACGCCTCTTACTACGTCCTTTGCAAATCGGAACGGTTTTCCTGTTGATCTGGGGTGTTTAGATTCGATTGATATACTTATACAGAGGCACTAAGCGACTGTTATTCTACAATTTCTAGATCTTCTGCCTTTTGTGCTTTTCATTACGATTCCATTCTAATGTAGACAGCTTTATAAGGATGCACAAGATTTTAGTGTATATGTTCTCTCCGCTACTCGGGTTTAATTCACAAGTTTCCAAGTTTATGTGTGTGTGGAATGGGCGTAAATGAGGAATCATTCACAGAAGTGATCGTTCTTTGATGCATATTGAACTCTAAATCAATTCTATTTTCACGTTTCTGTCCAGTCTTACGTTTTCTGTTGTTGTTTACTCCCCTCCTCCGCAAGTCTTTGGTCCAAGGCGTTCCCAGAGATGACCATCTCATCATTTACTCAGTCAACGTGCATCCAGAAACATCCTTTCCCTTTTAATTGCAACAGCGTGTGCCCTGAGGGGGGATTTGGTTGCTGTTTCTAGCGGGTCAAGCAACTTTATAGAGAGCTCTTTCTTACCGAGCTAAACTGCATTAATCGTTAAATTCATTATAAGTTATCGTTTATTCTTCTATTTCAGCTCGTATCTTTTGTCATCAAGTCCAGTCACACAGTAGTTTCATTTGAAGTGTCTGCATTTCATATCCTGTCTAGGATAGGACAAGTTATGTTCCATGTTGTGCGAGAACAAAACAATTTGGATTTTTCAATATCGATCGAGCACACTGAAGATCAATAAGAGAGAGAGAGAAGGGAAGAAGTGTGTGTGTTACAGTGAATTAAATGAATTAACAATCTTAATAAAATTCGTTAAGTATTTTTTTCCATTCACGTCTAGGATATTTTTATAGGAGTATACTAATTTTTAAAGCACACCGTCTGTCCACTACTTGCTTTTAACTCCTATCGTTAATGTGGATGTTTGACTTAATCTGTCGCTTGGTCTGTCTAACATTTATCACCAGGCACTTCGGGTATCTTTAACCGTTGTTAACACCCAGCAGGCTGTTATTTTTTTGTGTGTGTTTTCGTTAATGGGTGAGGATCTTTATATTGACCGATTCTATTCTGTTGCAAACATTCGACCAGGTCACTGCTTTAGACATCCCTTTGTCCCTCCCTTCCATGAGTCTCGGAGGCCTTGCAGGAGGTCATGGCACGGCTTTCAGGAAAACAAAGCATGAACTCGGCGAAAATCGGCATTAGCCGGAAACTGAGCGCCAAAATGAATCTGAACTCTGATAGCGATACTACAGACCAATACCGAAGGATCAGCATATAGGCGATATATATATATATATATATATATATATATATATATATATATATTTTATTATATGTATTTATTTTCTCTAAGTTAATAATTAACTCCGACAAAATAAATTGGTTAATAGATACCAGGGTAGCAAAGATCACAAAATGACTGTGGTGTAACTCCTGTTTATGAGGTAGAAACTCCTTGTTATTTTGGGTACTTGAGTAAATGGAGTAAAACGCATATATATATATATATATATATATATATATATATATATATATATATATATATCATTCAGTGAGATACGTAGAAAAGCGGTGCCGCCCGCAAGTCACATGATTGTAGTGTGATTCATAGAAACAGCTTGATAAGAAAAGATAAAAGGATATAAGTACTCAGTCATGTTTTCAAAACACGTTGCCTACCTATCTGTTTTGCTTGGCTGTGTCGTCAAGAGGTTCGCTACTCATCCGCGTTGGTTTCAGGTTCAGTTCCACTGCGTCGTACCTTGGGTACGTGCCTGTTACTATATCCACTAGCTGACCAATGCTTTGTGAATGAATTTGGTAGTAACTGTGTGGAAGCCTGTCGTGTGTATGAGTGTGTGCGTGTATTCTTTTACGGTTGGACAACAGGTGGTGTGTGTGTGTGTGCGTTTTTGTGTTCCTGTGCAGTTGGACAGCTGCTGGTGGTGGAGTGTGTGTGTGTGTGTATTTGTTCCTCTACTGTTTTATAACCGCTGTTGGTTTGTTTGCGTCTCAGTAACTTGATGTCTCTGACATAACTACATTAACAGAAAAACGAGCAAATTTAAAATAAGTATTAAAGTCGATTTGTTTACTGTACTTCTCAAGTCGGTGCTCCAGTATGGCCGCAGTTCAATGACTGAGACACCTTGTCTCCAAAATAGAAGAATACACAAAACAGCCTACGGATAATGACCTTCTAATTCCTATTCACTTTGATGAAGTACACACAAGTATGGCTGTGTGGTTAAGAAGCTTGCTTCTGAACAATCTGGTCTTGGGTTCAATCCCATTATGCTATTCTTCACATATAATTCTCTCTGCCTACCTAACTACTTATGTGGCCGTGTGGTTAAGAAGCTTACCTCTGAACAATCTGGTCTTGGATTCAGTCCTATTGTGCTGTTCTTCACATATAATTCTGTCTGCTTACCTGTGCAACATGTTGAGCAAGTATCTTCTGTAGTCCTGGGCTGAACAGTGACTTTTGAGTGAATTTGGTAGAAGGAGGAAACTGTGGAAACCTTTTACTTTTTTCAGTTATTAGAGTACAGCCATGCTGGGGGTACTGTTTTGAAGAATGAATTGACCTCAGTACTTATTTTATTTTTTAAGCCTAGTACTTGTTCTATCAGTCTCAAACCAACCCACATCATGATTAAATATACATGTTGAACTGTTAGTGTTTGTTTCTCCAGAAAATTCAATGATGTTTGTGTTTTGAATACATCCTGTTGTTCTGGTTTCTGTTTGTATTTTCATTGTGTTTATGGCTGTGATATGAAAGAATTGCCAAAATCGTTGCTATTTGTTTTAATGACAACAACAGCAGACCAAAGAGTGAGTGCCTATGTGGGTCACTCGATCTGCTATTTATAACGATTAAATTGGCATTACTGCATGGTACAGGGCTCATCCGTTTACTGTTATTATTGGGTACGTTAAGGTGATGAGCTAACAGACACAATGTGTCAGAATAAATACTTAACAGCATTTCTTACAGCTCTTTACATTCTGAGTTCAAATAGTACTGAGGTCAACTTTACCTTGTTAACAAGCAGTTTACTGTTGTAAAAAAGTGCCACTCAGTCATGTCTGCACTTGTATTTAAAATAGCATGAAAAACTGTACATATATTTTATCTAAGATGTAAACAATCACACTTCTCTGGTTTTCATTGCTGGGCATGGTACATTGGAACGGTGTACCTCAGCTGCTGCTTCTGAAATATTTGATATATCACCAAAAGGTACTATTTATATGAGTGGAGGCATGGTTTAGTGGTTAGGGGTGTTGGACTCATGATTGTAAGATTGTGGTTTTGATTCCTGGACCGGGCGACGCATGTTCTTGACCAAAACACTTCATTTCACATTGCTCCAGTCCACTTAACTGGCAAAAATGAGTAATCCTGCAACAGACTAGTGTCCTGTCCAGGTGGGGAATGTATATCAGGTCATTAAGAATGAAATGTCTGATTTTGAACTGAAAGTTTTATTTTACTTTATCTGAACAAAAAGCAATGCAGTTTGTGGGGTGGAAAAGAGATCAAGGTTGCTTGGAATGTCAAGGATGCATGTAGAGGCTGAAACCAGTTGTTGTAGAGAGTTAAGAATGGTATAAAAGATTTGGTATCTGCACCAGCAGCATTAATATGGGATGAGTGTCAGAGCCGGGAGAGATGTGAACAGTGAGGTCAGCGAGAATGATAACTTCAGAGAGAGATAAAGTGAAACAGAAGAGCAGTAGAAGAATTAAATGTCTTTAGAAGAGGAGGGGAGGATGACTTTGAACCAGGGTAGCTGGAAGTCTTTGATGCTAATATCCAGTTGAGAGTGATGAGTGGTTGGGTGAGTGGAATTTGCATATGTGGAGATACCACATTTGAGAATGAAGTATGGAGTGTAGTCTGGAGAGCAGAGTTGGGTTATAGATAAGGGGTTGAGAGGTTTATGACTAGGAGAGGAACATGAACTGTGGTTTCACAATTGTTTCAGAAAAGGAGTGAAGAGAGCTGTATTTTATTTATTTGATACTTCATAAGATTTTTTTTTTCATTTGGGTTGGGGGAGGGGGAGGAGGACATCACAACTCTTACAATTGTTCTTAATCACTACTGTAATTTTTATAAGTAGCACATTTGGATGTCAGTGGCTTTTGGTGGGCCTCTCAAAATCTCATGTTTGCTGGAGCATCAGTCATTAATTGTAGAGTGGAGGAAGATACCAGATTATGAATTATGTTGTAGAACAGCCTCCCCAGATGTTACCCACAGATCCAAGACCTTTTCTTTATTATCAATCAGCAGACCTCTGCTGGGAAATGTTTTCAGCTTGTACCCCCGCTGAAAACTTGTGGTGTCATGCATAGGAAAGTAAGTACAGTGGATATTAGTTCATTGTGAGGATGATATGCCACTATATAAAGCATGGTCCAAATGCTTTTAACAGTGAACTCCTTTTAAGGTACTCGTAGAACAGGAGTTGTTATTGCTTTGGGATAGTAACATATATTGGGCCTATTAGCCCCTCCTAAAATAGTGGGAGCATGGTGTTTTATTGTATCGCTTTAACTATGGTGTTTGTCCTAGTAGGCTCTGATTCATCTCTTACCAATTATTGTCATTAGCATGTTCAAGAAACCAAAGCTTCTAGACCTGCTGCTTTCACTGTGGTTGTAGAATTCCTGTCATTTCTAAGATGGTTTGCTGGTTGTAAGCTGAACAATGTAGCAGGGAACATTCAGAGGAAAGAGAGAGAGAGAGTACTGGAAGAACTGGGTCAATTGAGCCATTAATGTACAGTGTTTAAAAGAAACAGGACATTCAGAAAATTATATGATATTATTATTATATGATACTATTATTATTGTATTATGAAGTATTCTTCAATTACATAAGTGATTGCGAAGATTAAACTGTATACATTAATGTGATAAGAGGAGAACAAAGTGTGTAAACAGAAACAATCCTGTAATGGTTGGTTGTAGCAAAGAGGCTATTTCATTGTTTTCAGAATGAAGCAAGGAAAGAGACGAAATACCACTAAGCATTTCGCCCGGCGTGCTAACGTTTCTGCCAGCTCGCCGCCTTAAATGAGGTCAAAGAAACTGAGAGCACAATGAACCCCCATGAATGAGGCAGCAGTGTATTGCAGGGTTAACCTCCAACTGTAGCTGGTACTTATTTTCAGTTGAATGAACTGAAATGAAGTGTCTTGCTCAAGGACAATGTACTGCCCAGTCTTAGAACTGAACCTACAACCTACTATGAGCCCAGCACCCTAACCACTAGGCCACACACCATTACATATAGGGATGTAAACAAACCAACACCAGTTGTCAAGTGGTGGTGGTGGGGAGACAAACATACATGCACGCACACACACACACGCACACACACACATATATGACGGTCTTCTCTCAGTTTCTGCCTACCAAATCCACACACAAGGTTTTGGTTGGCCCAAGGCTATAGTAGAAGACACTTGCCTAAGGTGTGCCATGCATTGGGACTAAACCCAGAACTATGTGGTCAAAAGCAAGCTTATCACACAGCCACGTCTGCCATCAACTCCAATACTTGACTAGTACTTTATTTTATTGACTCTATAAAAATAAAGGACAAAGTTGACCTCAGCAGGACTTGATCTAAGAATGCAAGCAACTGGAAGAAATACTTGTTATTTTTCCTGCTACCTTGCGAACCTACTGATGGTTTCAATTTTTTACACAAGGGTAATTATTTTTGGGAAGGTAAATAGTTGATCACATTGACCCCAATTCTCAGTTGGTACTTTATTTTATCGACTCCAAAAGGATGAAAGGAAAAGTTGATCTTGACCGAATTTGAACTCAGTACAGAAAGAGCTGAAGAAATGTTGCTAAGTGTTTTGTCCAATGTACTGACAGTTCTGTCAGCTCACCACCTAGTTTAGGTACAAGGCTAGCAGTTTTGAAAGGAAGTGTTTAGTCAGTACCATTAACCCGAGTAGTACTTGATTGGTATTTTATATTATTGATCTTAGCGGGATGAAAGGTAAAGTTAATATTGGCTGTATTTGAACTTAGAACATGAACAGTTGGAATAAATATGGCAGGTCCAATGGTCGAACGATTCTACCACTCCACCACTTTAATCTCCTATGTGTGTGTGTGTGTGTGTAAATAAAAATCTTTATTGAGGTTGTTAGTATTTTAAAGTTAGCTGAAGGATACCAGTAGAGCATTACTGGAGGTATGACTCAATACTGAGAATAAACTCAAGTTTACTGTAAATTTTGTGTTGACTGAGATTATACATCATCATCATCGTCATCATCATAATACCCCCTTTTCCATGCTTGCAGGGGTCAGACAGAATTTTATTGTGACAGATTTTCTATGTACAGATGCCCTTCCTGTCACCAATCCTTGCCTGTTTCCAAGTGAAATAATATCTTCTCATAGCTATACATGCTTTTTATGGAAGACTGGAACTGAACAAACTTTGCTTGTATCACAACAACGACTATGGCTATGCTAGGGCACTACTTTCAAGGGTTTTTGTTGACTATATCCAGCACGTTACTTTGTCTTGTACTTATTTAATTGATCTTGTAAAGGACAAAAGCCAAGGCCACCTTGGCATAAAAGGACAAAACTTGGACTGAAAGAAATAGGGTATTTTTTGTTTGACACACTGATTTTGTTCATCCTTTACTGATGAATACACACACACACACACACACTTCCACCGACCTTCTTTCACCAAATTTCACACACAAAGCTTTCTTTGACGCAAAGCAGAAGACATTTTCTCCAAGGTGCTACACAGTGGGACAGAACCCAGAACCTTGTATTGTAAAGTGAACTTCTAAACCACCCATACATCCATGGTTACAGTTACAAATAAAACATAAAAGTAGGAAAAAAACCCAGAAAGAATTGCAGGAAATCAAAAAAGCAGGATTTGCAAAACAGTAAAAGTCACAGGAGAAATATAAGTATTCATTTGTTGTGTATGTAACTTGGCAATTATTCCTTGATTGAAAATCATATAATTAACATTGGGTAGTGTAGTAACTAAACAGTCTATTATATAACAACAATCAGTCTATTATCATAGAGAACTGTCTGTTATAATAGCAAGGTGTCAACAGCATTGCTCACTGTACGCATTTAATTATACTCTGTTGTCAGAGATGATTGTAGTCTTGTTCAGTGTTTTCGCTATTTGATTAGCTTAATATAATCAAAATCACCAGGATCGAAAGGACTGATAACAAGACGTGGGGGAGCCTCTAGGTGATCACATCACCTGACCTGCTAGAAACAACACCCCAATAGCCTTTGAATCACACCCTGCCTGTGTTAGAATGGGGGTAGCTGATGAAGGAAAATGTTCTCTATGTGGCCTGTGTGTTTTCTGTACTCTGGTTATTATTATTTTTTTGGTCTACGTTTTGTTTGCAATGTCCTGTACCCAGATATGCACCTATATATACAAGTAGATGTAGGTATATAATTAGTAAAAGGATAAAAAGAAATTATATAGTTGGTGTAACTAATCATGTTTTTTTGCTGGTTCTGTTTTCAGAAGTATGAACAGCTGTATCTCAGTCAAGAGAAGCGAGGAGTGATCCACGAAAGCACCTACTTTGATTATGCTCTCTGTTTAATTCGGAGCAAATATTCAAACGACATTCGGAAAGGAATAGCATTTCTTCAAGGTGAGTTTTTAAAGTTGTGCAGGTTTTTGAATAATTTTGAGGAATTGGAATAGATTATGAAAATTATTTTTGTTTTGGAAGTGTGGTTAAGAGGTTTGCAAAGCAACAACATGATTTTGGGTTCAAATTCCAGCCTTACACCTTACACTTTACTCAGGCTCACACATGCATAGATTGATTTAATGAATAGTGAACATTAGTGGATGGTGGCTCTACAAGTGACTCTGTTAAAGGCATCAAAGGGACATTTGGTAGCAGTAAGAAAAGAAATAGACACCAAATATACATCTGTTTATATTGTAGGCTTAGTATTGTGTGTATGTATATGTATCTATGTACATGTCTGTGTATGCAGGTATATATGTATACATACATGTATAGTTACATATATATGTATGTGCATATATTTGTGAGTATATATATACAGTAATAGCTCACTTTATGAGGACCTGCTTTACTAAACCCCAGGTTTACGAGTTTTATTTTTCAAGCAGAAGATCCAAATTTTGAACAAAATGAAAAAGTTTCTACTACCAGAACAACTGCTTTTATGCGTTACCGAGTAATTTATAGAGAGCCAAAAAAGAAAAAAAATCTTCTAAGCAAACATCTCTAGACTTGTTTTTTAAAAGGAAATCTACAAGTCTGTCTATGAGTGCTTGTGAATCAGCAATCACATCTACGAGAGGTGATGTGTGTGAGTCTAGTGCGAGTGAAAGTGATTCAGAAAATGATTATAATAATATTTTTTATTATAAATGTTCTTGACATTCTTTTTACTTCATATAGAATATTCTTTACATTCTACTGTTGTTTCATTGCCATTTATTTACGAGTATTTTGAATTTTACAGGTTAAATATTTTTCTGGGAACGAATTACAATTGGAAATTATTGTTCTGTATTACAAATTTTTGCTTTATGAATGGTCTCATCATCATCATCATCATCATCATTTAATGTCTGTTGTCCATGCTGGCATAGGAATAAATTAACTCGTATATCAAGGCATTACTGTAAATATGTATATATACTGTAATATATATATATATATATATATATATATATATATATATATATAATTCACCATGATAGATCGCTGACCACAACATTTATAATTTTTTCTCTCCTTGTTTCTTTCTGTGTTCCTTTCAGTTGAAGAGCATAGGCTCGAAACATTAAAGACTTTCTCTATTCCTGAGCGTTATACTAATACAACCATTTGTTGTTTACACCACCTGTCTTCGTCTGTTATTATTTTCGTAAATTCTCCTATATATATATATATATATATATATATATATATATATATATATATATATATATATATATATATATATATATATATATAAGGCACAATTAAAATGTACCAAAACCGTAATGACTTTGGATTCGAACACTGGTGTGTAGTTTACTGTATCTGTTTGTCATATTCTGTTAACTATTATCAATTCCATCTCTCTTGTTTTTATCTATAAATAAACACTGCACGTGCAAATAGGATGTAAACTGCTTCCTCCCACCAATAAAATGAAAACTGGTTTATACCAGAATGTTCTGTCTAAAAGTATTTTTCATTTCTGCTTTCCAGATATTCTACAGAAAACTAATGATGATCAATCTCGCCGAGACTACCTCTATTATCTTGCCGTGGGCTTTACCAAGTTGAAAGTAAGTTATTGGAAATCTTATCGTAAGAGTAATTTATTCACTGATTATTTCCTATCAGTGTATAACTATTGTACATTCTCTTAGTGATTCTCTCACCATTGCTTGGATAAACATGGTGGAGTCCACACTTCTCTGAGGAGGCTTAATGAGACTGAAGCATATTGTAAGTTGCCTCCCATACTTACCTTAAGCCTCAGAACAATATTTCTCAATGATTTGCATTGTTTTTTTTTTTTACATGGCTGAATGCCCTTCTTGATTGGTTCCATGCAGATGTGTGTGTCTGGTGCATAGCCTATCGATCTGTCTCACCAAACTGCTAAGCTAAGGGGATGTAAGGAACCCAACACTGCTTGTTAAGTAGTATTAGGGACAAGCACACACACACACACACACGTATCATCATCATCATCATCATCATCATCATCGTTTAATGTCCGCTTTCCATGCTACCATGGGTTGGACGATTTGACTGAGAACTGGTGAAACCAGATGGCTACACCAGGCTCCAATCTGATTTGGCAGAGTTTCTACAGCTGGATGCCCTTCCTAACGCCAACCACTCTGAGAGTGTAGTGGGTGCTTTTACGTGCCACCGGCACGAAGGCCAGTCAAGCGGTACTGGCAACGGCCGCGCTCAAAATGGTGTATTTTATGTGCCACCTGCACAGGAGCCAGTCCAGGGGCACTGGCAACAATCTCGCTCGAAAGTCCTATAAATATAAATATGTGTGTGTGTGTGTCTGTATGTATACACATGGTGAGTTTTCACACAGTTTCTATCTGTCAAATTCACTCACAATGCATTAATCAGCCTGGGGCTTATGCAGTGGGACTGAACCTGTAACCTACATTGTTGCAAAGTCAGCTTCTTAACCATACTACCATGCTTTCACTTTGATGTCTTTCTGAATAGAAGTCATTGACCCCAGTGTAACAACTCTCTATTAACCCTTTAACACACAGATTACTCTGTCAAATGTAATCCTTATTTATTCACATTATTTTGAAGTAACCATGCATTATCTCTTAGCTCTGAGATTTCAGTAATGTGATTGTTCATTTTCAGAATGATATTGTAGGGTTGGTGTGAGAGTCTGGATCTGGACGATTTGAGCATAGAAAGCAGGTAGAATAATTTGGCGTAATACAACCGGTTCAAATACTGGAGGGTTAAACCTTTTCTCTGTGTGTTTGTTTCTTACAGGAATATGAACATGCGCTACAATACATAAAGATGGTTTTGAATCTTCAGCCTGATAATCGCCAAGCAATTAGCATGGAGCAGTTTATCAAGAAGAAATTAACCCGAGGTTTGTTTTATTTTGCTTCTTATTTTATTATATTATTATTACTTTTGTGTGGCCTTCGTGCCGGTGGCACGTAAAAGCACCCACTACACTCTCGGAGTGGTTGGTGTTAGGAAGGGCATCCAGCTGTAGAAACTCTACCAGATCAGATTGGAGCCTGGTGTAGCCATCTGATTTCACCAGTCCTCAGTCAAATCGTCCAACCCATGGTAGCATGGAAAGCGGACGTTAAATGATGATGATGATGATGTCCCTTTTCACATGAATGTTTTGCCTTATTATGTTTTGTCCGAGGAGTCATAATGTGTTAATGACTTATTATCTAACACACACACTGGTTTGATTTCCACTCATTTATTATTTATATTTTTTCTTCCAAAATTTTCATTGCTTTTGCAGCCTTGTCAGTGGACATTGACTCATATTTTCCTTTTAATCTTCTTTCTGTTAACAGAAGGCCTGATGGGAATGGCTATAATTGGCGGTGCCGTACTAACTATTGGAAGTCTGGTTGGTCTTGGAGTTGCTTTGGCCAAGAAATAAAATGGAGAATGGACCTTAATGTTGGACATTGAAAGTTCAACTTGATGAACTCTTTGGCTGTGCTGAAAAAAAAAAAAGAAAGAAAAATTCAAAACTAAATGCAGACACATGCAAATACCTACACACATGCATACACTTCCACATGGTTGTACACACACACACATGTGTATGTGTGCACCTGCACGCACACACCTACATGTATAAAAGTTCGATATTAGTTGTTAATAACTAACTTTTGAAAAATAAACTTTTGTTTAAAATTTTTTCCTCAAAGACTATAGAGCATTCTCACCAGCTGGTGCTTTAAAGCTATTGCGACCGTCTTAGCACACATCATCATCATCATCACCATCACCATCACCATTTTTGTTAATATCACTACTATTATTATTAATATCATCATTCAAAGCAACAAGCTGGCAGAATTGTTAGCATGCCGAGCAAAATGCTTAGCAGCATTTCATCTGTGTTTATGTTCTGAGTTCAAGTTCCGCCAAGGCTGACTTTGCCTTTCATCCTTTCGGGGTCGATAAAATAAGTACCAGCTGAGTACTGGGGGTCGATGTAATGGACTTGCCCCCTCTCCTGAAATTGCTGGCCTTGTGCCAAAATTTGAAATCATCATCATTATGATTATGATTATAATTATATTTATTATTAAGAATGGTGGATCGGCAGAATCACTAGAGCATTAGAAGCAATGCTTCACAGTTTTACTTCTGGTTCTTTATGTTCTGATTTCAAAACCCACCAAGGTCAACTTTGCCTTTCATCTCTCTGGGGTTGATAAAATAATATACCAGTCAAGTACTGGAGGAGGGGGTGGTTGGTGGTATCAGCTTATCCCTCCCTTTGGAATTACTGGCCTTGTACCTATATCAGAAGCTATTATTATTAAGGGAAGGAGGACAGAGTTAAACAAAATACCTTTTGGTGTTTGATCCTGTTCTTTACATTCTGTGTTCAAATCCTGCTGAGGTCAACTTTGCTTTCCATCCTTCTAAGTGGCAATAGAATAAGCACCTGTCAAGTACTAGGGTTCGTATGATTAACTATTCTCCACCCCCACCCCCACCATCCCCTAATTTCTGGCTGCATGTCTGTACTAGAAATCTGTATTATTATTATTATTATTATTATAATTATTTATAATGTTCAAATCCTGTCACGGTCAACTTTGCCTTTCAGCCTCCCAGGCTTGATACGATAAAGTCCCATTGAAGAACTGAGGGTCAGTGGTATCGACTAGCTAGTCCCCTCCCCACTTCTCAAAACTGCTGGCCTTGCCCCTAAATTAGAAACAATTATTATTTATAATATTATTCTGCTCGTTAAGATATGTGTGTTCCCCCCCCCCCCCACCGAATGTTGCGCTTTCTACGAGAAATGACTCTTATTGTCTTACACTTCCAGTATGTCTGCTGAGTTGTGCTTAATATTATATTGTTACAACACTTTAAGCTATCAATGACCTCAATCCATTTTCTAGCTCACTATGATAAAAAAAAAAAAATCAAAAAAGGCCCAAAAGACTCTTTTAACCCTTTTGTTACCAATCCGGCTGAAACCAGCTCTGGCTCTGCGGTAAAAATGTCTTGTTTTCATAAGTTTTGAATTAAAATCTTCCACCAAATCTTAGTCACAATTTAGGTTCCTAACACTAGCTGAATGATAACTAAGTTATTCTACTAAATTCTTTGTTATATTTAAAATCAATTGAAAGAAACACAGAGCATCTCAAAATAGATACAGTAATGAAAGGGTTTTAACATCGTATCGGGGACAATTACACCCCGAGGACAACTACCCTCCCCCATAGGACAGTACACCCCCGACGACAACTACCCCCTTGGTTAATTACCCCCTCTCTAGTATATTAAGAAGTTTTAAATCATCATCTGTTGTCCTTGGATGGGTGGGTTATTGTCCATGGGGGTAAATGTCCTAGACTCATTAACATAAACAGTGTTATGAAGAGCTATGAATTTATGCATCATAATAAAAATAAGAAAATTTATATAATGTGAAATTGTCACAACTTCTGTTGTTAATTATTTTTAGGTGGCAAAAGGCCGTGAGCTTTCAGATTCATTAGCATGTTGGGTAAAATGCTAAATGGCATTTCTTTTGGGGTTTTTATGCTCTATGTTCATATACCACCATGGTCAACTTAGCTGTTCATCTTTTCAGAGTCAATAAAATAAAGTACCAACTAAATACTGGGGGTTGATGTAATGGACTAGACCCCATCCCAACAAAAATTTCAGGCCTTGTGCCCTTTGTAGAAATAATTGGAAGAATCATTAGCATGTCTGTCAAAATGCTTAGGAGCATTTCTTTTGGGTGTTTCCATTTTGAGTTCAAGTACCACCAAGGTCAACTTTACCTTTTATCCCTTTGGGTGGGGGTCGATAAAATAAGTACCATTTGAGCACTGGGGTCGATGTAATCGACTTAACTCCTACCCTGAAATTGCTGGCCCTGTGCCAAAAATTTAAACCATTATTGTTATTATTATTATTATTATTATTATTATTATTGAGGCAGTGAGCTGGCAAAATCGTTAGGATTCCAAGCAAAATGTTTAGTGGCATTTCGTCCATCTTTGTGTTCTGAGTTCAAATTCTGCCAGGGTTGACTCTGCCTTTCATCCTTTTGGGGGTCAATGAATTAAGTACCAGTCAAGTACTGAGGTCCATGTGATTGATTAACCACCTCTCACCAAATTTCAGGCCTTGTGCCTTTAGTAGAAAGGATTATTATTATTATTATTATTATTATTATTATTATTATTATTATTATTAAGGCAGTGAGCTTTATGTTCTGAGTTCAAATTCCACTGAGGTCATTTTGACTTTCATCCTTTCAGGGTCGATAAAGTAAGTACCAGTCAATTACTGGGGTCGATGTGATTGACTGTGCCCCTCCCCACAATCCAGGCCTTGTGCCTATAGTAGAAAGGATTGTTACTATTATTATTATTTCAGGTAGAAAGAATTATTTTGGTGAATTATCAGCATTGTTAGAACTTTGGATAAAATTCCTTGTGGTATTTGTATTTTTGATCTTTGCAGTCTGGGTTCAAATTCTACCATAGTTAACTTAGCATTTCATCTTTTCAAGTTGTAGTCAAGTTCTGGGGTTGATTTCATTATCTATCCTCTTCCCCCATCTAAATTTCAGGCCTTGTGTCTATGCAGAGAAATAGTTTTTACGAAGAATGCAGTGAGTGACAGAATCAGTATAACATCAGATAAAATGCCTGCAGCTTTCCATCACAATCCCTTTTATGTTTTGAGTTCAAATCACTCTGATGGCGAACAAACAAATACTAGTCAAGTACTGGTGCTTACAATTGAGGCCTTGTGCCAATGTAAAAAGATAAAACAATCATTATGATTGGATGAGGGGGACATCAAAAGTTCAAATTACAAAAACCAGTGATGAGTTACATGGAACTGCATATGAGAAAATAGACATGACAAATAATGGCTTATTTTCTCTTATATGATTCCATGTAAGCACCTCCTACCATTTTTATAATTTGCCTTTGTAATTGCCACAGCATCCATTTTCCTGGTGGAATTCTGTTTTAAGCATGCTATATAACTCCTCATAACTTTTTTAATTTTTGCAATTTTCAGAAAATTTTTATGACTTTGTATTCTACACATGAGAATTCATATGATTATGCAAAAAAAAAAAAAAAAAAATTTTGCTGCATGATTTAAGGGCTATTTAGCTGTTAATTTTAGCACATCACATGACCACCTCATACTCTCCTGTTTTTTTGTTGTTGTTAGTCTGATGTATTGATGTTTTTCAATATCTTTCTCCTCATAAAGACATCTAATGGGAGTCAAGCCAAAAATTTGGACTAACTGTATTTGAAACTTTGATTTAAAAATAAATTCTAAAAATTAAAAAAAATAAAAATTTGTAAAATAAAATAAAATTTTTATTCCAGTTGTGTAAATTCCTGTGTGTAGAATACAAATTTGCAAAAATTCTAAAAAATTAAAAAAAGTTACAAGATGTTATGTGGCATGCTTAAAGTGGAATTCTGCTATTTTCCCTTGTGCCAATGTAAAAAAAACACATTATTATTATTATTATTAATATTATTGTCAGCATTCAACTTTTTTGTGTGGTAGGGTCAATAAAATAAAATATCGATCATGTGCTTGGTCAATATTTTCGACTACACTTCTCCTTTAAAATGTATGACTTTGTGCCAATGTAACTAATTGTTGTTCTCTCTCTTGTGCCTTTGAAGAGTACCAGATTGTCTTACATTATTTTATTTTCATCTCTTCATATTTTCTGTTCTAAATTATTATTATTATTATTATCATTATTATTATTATTCCGACATTTCCTCTTTGGCCAAGGCCTCATCAACTTTTTCAAGTTCCACTTAAAAAAGGAAGATGAGAGTAGAAAGGGAAGTGCTGTCTCATAGCAAATTTGTTGAAAGATGGGTGACTGTTGGAAGAATGGCCAGTATGCACGGACCAATTCTGAGAATACACCTGTAGAAAAAGGTAATGTAAAAGGAGAAAGGGCTCTACACCCCTTTCTTATTTTTCTGACCAGGCTCCCGTGGCTTTTATGGGTTTTTCCCCGTGTAACCTTTCGAAGCGCCCCCCGCCCATATTGGGAGTTTTATTTGTTATATCTTTCTCTGTTTTTCCTCTGTTTACACAAACGTTTTCTTCTTTTCGGACAAAATCCTTTGTAACCTTCATCCTGTCTTTGTCCTTACATGTTTTTAATTTATATTAGCCCTTGTGGCCAATAAAACCAGAATTAATTATCATTATTGAGGTGGCAAGCTAGCAGAATCCTTAGCCCACTGGATAAAATGCTTAGCGGCATTTCATCCGTCTTCACGTCCTGAGTTCAAATTCCGCCAGGGTCAGCTTTGTCTTTCGTCCGTTTGGGGTCGATAAATTAAGTACCAGTGAAATACTGGGGTTGATGTAATTGACTAGTCGCTTCCCCCAAAAATTTCAGGCCTTGTGCCTATAGTAGAAAGCATTATTATTATTGATAAGCTTGCAGAATTGTTCGCATGTCAAACAAAAGGCTTAGCAGCCTTTTTTCTAGTTCTTTACATCCTGAGTTCAAATTCTGCTGTGATCAACTGTGCTGTTCATCCTTATGGGGGTCAGTGAAACAAGTACCAGTTGATCTAATTGACTAGTTCCTCATTCCAAAATTTCAGGCCTTTGTACCTAGGTTGACTTTGCCTTTCATCTTTTCGGTAAAATAAAGTACCAGTCAAGTATTTTGGGGGTTGATGGTGTTGACTAATCCCCTTCCCTAAAATTGCTGGCCTTGTGCCTGAATTGGAAAACATTGTTTAAAGTGGCAAGCTGGCAGAATAGGGAGAGCATTAGACAAAATGCCTTGTAGTATTTGTTCCTGTTCATTATGTTTTGAGTTCAAGTTCTGCCGAAATCAATTTTGCATTTCATTCTTTCGGGGTGGCGGAAAGCGATGAGCTGGCAGAATTGTTAGCATGCCGGGGCCGGGCTAGTGGTATTTCGTCTGTCTTTACATTCTGAGTTCAAATTCTGCTGAGGTCAACTTTGCCTGTAGTCCTTTCGGGATTAATGAAATAAGTACTAATTGAGCACTGGGGTTGATGTAACCAACTTACCCCCTCCCATCAAATTGCAGGCCTTGTGCCTGTAGTGGAAAGGATTATTAAGGTAACGAGCAGACAGAATCATGAGCATGCCAGATAAGATACGTAGTGACATTTCATCCATCTAACATTCTGAGTTCAAATTCCACTGAAGTCATCTTTGCGTTTATCCTCTCGTGGTCGATGAAATAAGTACCAGTTTAGTACAGAAGCTGATGTAATTGACTTGCCTTCTCCCTGCAAATTTCAGGCCTTGTGCCTATAATAGAAAGGATTATTATTATTATTATTATTGAAATGATATAAACTAATAGTAAGCTTCTGGTGTCTCAGAGTCCACAATCCAGTTCCAATTTCCATTTGTAACCACATAATTTTACATTACCATTACTAATGCCTTTTTAAAAAGAAGGGCTTGAACATTGTACAGTCTCAGTTGCCTTCTACAAAAAATTTGGGACCTTTTGGTTGTATAAGGAATTGTTGCTATTATTTGAGTTCAAAACCTACTGAGGTTGACTTTGCTTAGAACTGGTGGGTAGATTGATAAGATACAAACACATGTGCGTGCGCATGTATTAATGTTTCACCATATGGTTATACATTAAAACAGTCAAGCATTCATTGAAGGATGACTCAATACATTTAAATATGGTAGCAGATTGATAAATATCAAGGGGTGACAGTGACTTTGAAGTTTTAGAGTATGAATCTTTAAATTTTGAGTTCAAATCCAGTCATGGTCACCTTCATCTTCCATCCTTCTGGAGGGGATAAAATAAGGTACCAGTCAAGTACTGGATTTGATGGTATCATCTAGCTCCGCCACCTCAAAACTGTTGGCTATGTGCCTAAATCAGAAATGATTATTATTGTTATTATTGAACATAGCTTAAAGAATCACATCAAGAATTTGGTATGTCTTGGAAAAGATGCAAGATGATGTTCAATGTTCATGAAATATAATATTAGCAATATTGTTATCTTCATCATCAATTAATAACCAAAGTATGCATTATATGAATATGTGTGTATGGATTTATACATATGTGTGTGTGTGTGTATGTATATATAAAACATATATAACATATGTAGTGCACATATACATACGTGCACACATCATGTCACTTATTCTGCAAGAGCTGCCACATATAATTACATGCATGCAAAGTGTCATATAACAAATCCAGTGTTTGACAAATCAAATATACCAGCCATATAATGGCAGATCTCTTAAATCAACTTTATCCTTTTTTCTCCAAAATTTGTAGCATTGTGCCAAAGATAGAAATTATCATTATAATTATCATTTGTTCTCTATAATTGATTGTGTGAAAACCCACTCTAATTTTGTAATCTGTTCATGTCATATCCTCTCATTCCTCACTGTTGCAGAAAAGTTAAAGAAAGGATTATTATTAATTAATTAATCATTAATTAATTACTAAGGTGGCAAGGTGACAGAATCGTTAATGTGTCGGTCAAAATGCTTCGTGGCATTTCTTGTAGCTCTTTACATCCTGCATTCAAATTCAGCCAAGTTGACTTTGCCTTTCATCCTTTTAGGAGTTGATAAAATAAAGTACCAGCTTAGCACTGGGGTCAGTGCAACTGACTAGCTTCTTCCCACCAAATTTCAGGCATTGTACCTATTGTAGAGTGAATCATCATCATCATCATCATTATTTAGGTGGTGAGCTGGCAGAATCGTTAGCATGCTGGGCGAAATGCTTAGCAGCATTTTATGTCTTCAAATTCCGCTGAGGTGGAGTTTGTCTTTCATCTTTTCAGGGTCAATAAAATAAATACCAGTTGAGTACTGGGGTCGATGTAATCGGCTTATCCGCCTCCCCCAAATTCCAGGCTTTGTGCCTACGATAGAAAGGGTTATTATTTAGGTGGCGAGCTGGTAGAATCATTAGCACATTGGACAAAATGCTTAGCAGCATTTCATCCTTCTTTATATTTTGAGTTCAAATTCCACCAAGGTTGACTTTCCCTTTCATCCTTTCAGGATCGATGAAATAAGTAACAACTGAGCACTGGGGTCGATGTAATCGACTAGCACCCACCCACAAAATTTTGAGCCTTGTGCCTAGGGTAGAAAGGACTATTATTATTTATTATTATTAACACAGCAAAGGGTGGCAAGCTGGTAGAATTTGAAACTGTTATTACTACTCCTCCTCCTACTACCATTACCTTGGAGGATGGCAGAAATGGTAGATTGTCAAACAAAATGCTTTTTACATTCTAAACTCAAATCCTGCCAGAGTTGACTTTGCCTTTCATACTTATGGGCTTGATAAAATATAAGTACCAGCTAAATACTGAAGTTAATATAATGGACTATGCTACCCCTTTCTCTCTCTCACTTTAAATATTCCTGGCCTTGTTCTTATGTTAGTAATCATCAGCATTATAAAGGCAATTCATGTTCCAAGTTCAAATCCTGTTGTGGGTCTCTTTGCCTTCCAACCTTCTGGGTAGGTTGATAAAAAACAAATATATACCAATTAAATACTGGAGTTTGATATAGGCGGCAACTGTACCCTCAGCATCACCAAATCTTGACCTTGTGCTTATGTAATCAAAAGGAAAAAGGTCTGGTGGAATCGTTAGAGCATCAAACAAAATGTTTTGTGGCATTTAGTTATGGTTCTTTACGTTTTGAGTTCAAATCCCACCGAGGCTGACTTTGCCTATCATCTGCCAGGTTCCTGAAATCAATGAAGTAAAGTTAAGCATTGGAGTTAATGTAATTGGCCAAACCCTTCCCCCTTTCAGATTTCTGGCCTTATGCCTATATTAGAAATCATCATCAACATTATTATTTTTTTTTTTATTATTATTATGCTTCTGCCAATTTCAATGTTACAACATTTGTTTTAACATATTGTAAATGATTAAAACATGCAAACGAAACACAAGTGTTTTCTTTCCTTCTCTGACTTCACCATGGTTCCTATTTTCAAAGCAATTTACTGATTCATGGATTTCTTTTTCTTTTTTTGTCTAGTTAATGTCTGCATTTCTTTACACCTACCACCTCCACCTCCATTTCATCAGTTTCTCTTTTCCCTCTTTGTTGTTATGTTTTATTCTATTTATTGCTTAAATTTCTTTACCAATATGATGACTTGCATTTTTACTCTTAGTATGTTCTGGCAAATTTGAACACACCCCTGACTAATAAATCTAACAAGAAGCTCTTGTTTATAACTTCAGTGAACAGACAGCTTGATCTGTGCTGATAAACCATAATAGATTGTCATATGCACAATGAACAGTGAGAGTCAAATACAATGACTTGCATATTTATTCTTAATGTTCCGGCAGATTGAAATGTGAAAATGCTAATCATTGTTGTGTTTCATCACCAGAGAACAACTTCTCCTTTATGACAAATGTGTATTCACAATACATTTGATTTATTAGCATTACGATCTTGAAGACTGATCTCAAAATGCTGAGCCTTATGAATGTGGTGCAGCCCCTGGCCTTGCCAGTTCCTGTGAAGCCGTCCAACTCATGCCAGCATGGAAAACGGATGCTAAATGTTGATGATGATGATCTCCAAAACAACCAGTGTTTCAACATTGGTATGTCTCATCACCTGGATGCATGCATCTTACAATGCTTTAGCCATTTAATTTTTTATTGTTTCTTTGTCCCGTGTCTACCTCCACTTCTTCATCTTCTCTTTGTCTTTTTCTCTTCATTTTTTTTCTAATATTGTTACTCCTTGTTCCTTGGTGTTATTGTATTTGCTGTTGTTTATTTCTGATTACATTTCCTCTCCATTTTCCTGTTTCTAGTCAAGATTCTGTCCACCAATCAAATAAACCAAGTTTCTGTTAATCCATCAACAACCCTAGATTCTGTCCACCAATTAACAAGTCTAGATTATAGTTTTGCCGTAACCGTTCATGTTTACATAGAAGTTTGGAAGCAAAAGGCAACACTTGCACAACAGTAACACTCCTTTACAACTAAGCAGAGAATGAAAACAAATATTGATAATTTCCCAAAAAATCATATTTTGGGAATATTTATTTTAGGTTTTTCATTTAATATTTGGTTAAGAGATAGCATGTATATATGTGAATTTGAATGAAAATTTGTGTTTGTGAGTCTGTGTGTGCATGTGTATATATTTAAATATGTGAGCTTGTGAATGTGTGTATGTATGTATGTGTGTGTGTTTTAAAGCAGAAGGCTTGAAGTCTTCCGTTTCCTGAATACGGTCAGTTTCTGTAACCACCTCTTCTTCTTCTCACTGATGTCGATGAACAACTGAAAGACAGAAAGGTACATCATCATCATCATAATTGACACATTCACCGCCACCACTATCATAAAAAGCCTCTATGTGGTTGCTCAATATGCTAGAAATAGCAGTCAAATTTCCTAGCCCTCCCACCTAACACACTCTATTGTCATGAAAAGAAAGACATTGAAAAGTATAGTTCTTCCTCTACCACGACTGGTACTGGTTTGTTTATGATCCTATAGCTTAGCAGTTTGACAAGAACATGCACCAGACTTAAAAAACAAGTACTGGGATTGATTTCTTTGACTAAGCCCTTCGAGGTGGTGCCCCAGCATGGCCACAATCCAATGACTGAAATAAGTAAAACGTAAAAGATAATACTTACACTTGGGTGTGCAAATGTATCTATGTCAATGTTGTACTTGTAATTGTCTGGTACTGTTGCCTGACCAGTGTTGGCCTTCACACTGCCAGGTTTAATTTCAGCGATCGTACCAAACTGTTCTTCTTCAGGAGTTTCCTTTCATGAAGAAACAAAAAAGAAACAAACAGATATTTAAAATGTATCATCATCATTATCACTAGTTTTATTTTACTGCTTTACATCCCTATCATTTCCTGCTAACATTACTGGGTTTATTACAGAAGTTGTTGGTTGAGTGAAAGCAAAAGGAGGTGTGTATGAGGGCGTGATTGTGCTGACAATGTTACATGGTGCAGAAACGTGGTGGGGGGGGGGGGCTGAGAGAGGTGGAAAGGAGGTGACTGGATGTGTTTGAGATAAGATGTTTGAGGGCTATGGCTGGTGTGACACGGATGGACAGGATGAGGAATGAGGAGGTGTGAAGGCGAGAAGGAATGAGAAAAAAACTAACAACCAAAATGGATAGATGTATGTTGAGGTGGTTTGATTACATTGGAGAGGATGGATGAGGAGTGAATGGTAAAGAGGGTGATGAAGGCTGAAGTGGTAGGCAGCAGAACCAGAGGCACAGAAGAAATAATGAGGAGCGGGGAAAAAAGGACAGGGAGACAGTGAAATGAAAAGAGGAGGGAAAGTGAGCAAGAAGAGAAGGCAATGAAATGTGAGAGAGGGGGAACGAAAGAACAAAGAGTGGAATGAACGATGTAAGTGTGAAAGGGCTGATAGAAAGAAGGGAAGAATAGTAGAAAGGATAGAGTCGTACAAGATAATATATGGGGTTGGTAAGCAAGCTACTTACCGCACAGCCACTCCTATGATTTCTATGGCTGAATGCCCTTCCTAATGCCAACCACTTAGCAGAGTGTACTGGGTGCATTTTATGTGCCACGGGTGCCATTAAAATAAAAACGAAATCAAAACCAACAACAACAACAAAAATCAACATGACCGTGTGGTAAGAAGCTTACTTCTCAATCACATGGTTCTGGGTTCAGTTACACTGTATGGCACTTTTGGCGAGTGTCTTACACTATAACCTTGGGACAATCAAAGCCTTGTGAGTGGATTTGGTAGGTGGAAACTGAAAGAAGCCCATCGTGTATGTGTCCTTTTGCATCTGTGTTTGTCTACCACTACTGCTTGGCAACCTGTAGCAAGTCGTTTATGTCCCCATAACTTAGCAGTTCATAAAAAGAGACTAATAAAATAATCACCAGTCTTAACAAAAAAAAAGAAAGTACTAGGGTCGATTCATTTGACTAAAAATTCTGCAAGGCCACAGTCGAACAACATGTGAAAGACGACAGACAATAACAGCCAGCTTAAAAAACAAACAATTAAAACACCACGGTAATGATATTAATTACCTGTGGCACTCGATTAGTGCCAGAAACAAATGTTGATTGGGTAAAAGCAGAACTTTCAATGTCTTCCACTTTGATAGCAAAATCAGGCTGTTCTGTCAATTGGCGTTGCTCCTTTACCATTGTATTTTTCTCCTGCATCTTTCGCAGCTGTTCATCAGCAGCAGCTGGAATTGGTTAATGAGAAAAAAATATTAATGAAAGAAAAAAAGAAAGCAAGATTTATGGAAATTCCAAATTCTAGGGCCTTGTGTTTATTCTAGAAATCCTGTACTACCAATTTACTCTGCAAAATAAGGATAACAGCGGCCTGTCAGAGAAATGAGCCCTGCAAAGTGGAGTGGCTGTTGCAAAGAGTGCATTTCTTCTGGGGTGTGTGGCCCATCACCCTCTCCATGCTCCATCTTCTACTGCTTTACCCCTCCACTGTTTTCTTTTCTTCCTTATCTCCCTTTCCCCCCCTGTTTCTTTGTATTCGTGGCAAAAGGAAATGAATAAAAGTTGATTATCTATCATTATGATAAAGATTTTCGTGGTGAGCTGGCAGAATCATTAGCACACTGGGCAAAATGCTTAGCAGCATTTCATCTACATTATTTACATTTGACGGATATTTGTCCTCATCTTGTTTGTTGTTAACACAACGTTTCGGCTGACATACCCTCCAGCCTTCATCAGGTGTTTTGGGGAAATTTTGAACCCAGGTTCTCATTCCTAAGGTATTTTTTGATGTTATTATTATTAAGGTCACTGCAAGGAATCGAACTTGGAATCTTGGGGTTAGTAGCCTGCGCTCTTAACCACTACGCCATATGCCCGTGGCCCACAGGCATATGACTTAGAAAAATAGTCTGAGCTGACTCTTCAGAATTCTACAAGTAACAGGATGCACCTCAGTTTCTGAGTATAGTTGTTGGTTGGATATGAAATCCAGTCAATGGTTACCCATAATCCTGCAAAGGTGTTCAGGTGTATCCTAAGCGCCGCAGACAGTGTCTAAGCCATGCCACTATAAAGCATAATAAAGAAGACCAGAGACCTGAACCTTTGTCCCCCTGCTCAGATATCAGTAGTGCCAAACACCCTTGGTCAGCGAGTCCACAACTGCATCAGCATGTCAAAGTCTTTTCAAGACTTTGGCCTCACAGCTAATACTGCTATGGATCACACTACCTAGGTAAGTACCTGACTGGTACTTTATTGTATTTGACTCTAAAAGGATGAAAGGCAAGCAAAGTTGACTGTGGCAGAATTTGAACTCAGAATGTTAAGATCTGGAAAAAATACTACTAGGCATTTTGTCTGATGCGCTTATAATCTTCACCTGCCAGCTCATCCAGTTATATTACAAACCAACAATGTTCTGCATCACAAAGAAACTTACCAGCTGCTTTCAGGGCCATCTGCAGCCTAACCTTTGCCTGTTCCCCAGGTTCCTGTGTAAGAAAAAGAAGTCAATGAAATGGAGTGGAAAACAATTTGGTAACTAGTAAGGGAATGGGGGGAAAAAAAATTAATTACAAAGAGACAAAATTATTGACTTGCACCTGGCCATATTGATATAGGAATGCAATACTATAAAATTGTGACTTACTTACCATTGTAGCAAAACCTGGTATTTTGGCACAGAGATCACTGTAAGAGAACAAAGTTAGGAAGATTTTAGATGTAGCTAATTTGGGGCAATTAATACTTCCTACATGTAATACTTCCAACAATATCCTCTATAAAGGCCTAAACTGCAACTAGAAGGCTTTCATATTTTATTGTTCAAGAATGTAACACATTAATCCAAAGGCCTAGTTTTCAGCAACATGCCAATAATGATTTTTAAATTAGGATAGTTGACACCTCACACATGCAACATCTTATATAATCCAATATAATGAAACATTGTCAAGGCTCTAACAGCAGCTAGAAAAAGCCTGTAGTGACGTTATTTTGAGGGTCTTCAGCACGCATGCACAGGGTTGGAACCTTCTGGAAGTCCTGGGGAAAGGTCCCTGATGTGCATGCGCAGAAAACGAGCTGCAGCAGAGTTCTCTTGTATCTCAAACTCGAGATGCAGACGTGTCTTCAGCAGCTCTCTGCTCCCCTCTGCTGCTGACCGGTATTTGACCAGCTCTGTGTAGCTGGAGTTCTGTGAAGAATGCCTTCACAAAGTATGATTAACTCCAACTTTGCTTCTTCCACACCAGACCTGGCTACTGATTGTCCCAAGGTGTAAAATTTTGTACATACAAAATAAAAGGATTGTTTTATGTTCGGATGTTTTCTTGTTCCGATAAGTTTCCTCTAACAATTATGTAAGGAATTGTGTAGCACCCTTCCAGTGCCAACCAATTTACCTCTTACAAACACACACATATATATAATCATATACACTACAGGTTTCCACACAGTTTCCAAGTACCATATTCACTTGCAAGGTGAATACTTGCCTAAGGTGCTGTGCAGTGGGGCTGAACCTGAAACCATGGGGCTGCAAAGTGAGCTTCTTAATCATACAGCCATGACTGCATCTGCACTTAGATCTTAATTTATAGAACTTCATAATTCACGAATAGATTTTCATAGCATTGATGAAAGGATGAAAGGATGTGAAAGATTTTGATGATATTTTTAATTAGTGCGGATGAATCTTTTCTTTTATTTTTTAAAAGATAAAGGCAAGATTTGAACTCAGAACATAAAGGTATGCAGCTAAATACCACAAGGAATTTTGTCCATTCTTCTACCAATTTTGACAATCCATATAATAATTCAAAAATATATAACAATGATTTCTGGTACAGGCACAACAAGACTAAAGATGTTTCAGGGAAGTGTAGTTGATGATGATGATGACAACGGAAGCAATGAAGATTTTACCAAATTTTTAAGGGTTAATTATCAAGAGCTGAACTTACTCTTTCTTAGAAGCAGTGGTGGTGGTTGTTCCTTGTTTTGATTCTGGACTGGTAGACTGCCAAGAATGGTAACTACTTCTGTCTGGAGATCTAGACCTACAATGTATTAAGATAACATGCTGGATCATTTTTTCACTCTTATCAGTCAGAGGACTGCTTCCATACAGGGGTACCGGTACATATTTTGGTTAGGTATACACACACATGCCTGCACATGCATGCACATGCATGCACACACACGCACATACACATGGAGGGCTTTGTATGGCTCTGTATAGCACGTTCCCTTACAAGGCAAGGATTGGCCTGGTGTTATAGAAGACCCTTGCCTAATACTGCACAGTGGAATTGAAACTGAAACCACATTGCTGGGAAGTGGTCATCTTAACCATCACAAAGCCTTGCCTCTGCCCATATATATATATATATATATATATATATATATATATATATATATTTATATAATATGTACACATAAACATATAAACCATATGTGCCTAAGAGAAAGACACTTGTATATATTTGGAAAAATCAGTAAATTTACATGAGAATAAAAAATAAATCTGGTACCTTTTTGATCGTTTCGAATGTTGGTTTGACCTCCGGTCAGAGGATGACCATGACTTGCTTCGGCTTCGTGACCGGCGGCGGCTATGAGATCTAGATTCTTTGTAATCTGACTGTGTTGAGCTAGATGGTCGGTAATAGCTCCTTGACTGATGCCTGTCACCGTTTCTATCACGAGAGTGGCTCCTGTCTTTGTATTTACTTTTGGTTCGTGAAGACTTTTCTCTGGACCGTGACCTGTCTCTGCTGGACCGCGACCTATCTCTGCTGGATCGTGACTGTTCTCTCGAACGTGACCTGTCCCTAGACCCGCCTTTGTTTTTATAACGGTCGGAGCTCCGGTTTTGATCAGAGTCCCGTGCTCGTTCACGTGAATGAGATCTGTGACTGGAAACTTCCCTTGAATAGCTTCGGCGCCGCTTGAACTTGTCTTTGTCTCTGTCCCAAGACGGAGATCTTCGATTTGAGCGATCCCTTGAATAACTTCGGTTGGAATAGGTTGGAGACCGACTGTTAGAGCGATGTCTGTGTTTCTTTTTGCTTTTGGATTTCTTCTGATGACGATCTTCATATGATGATGATGAACTCTCAGATCTAGTAATATAGAACCCCAAAGAAGTTAGCCAAGGGCAGAAAGATATAGAAAAGAAAAAGAAAATAAAAACCCAAATAATTTCACTCTCCACTCACTGCACCCTTACATGTTGTAAGAACTACATTTTTAGTGTTTTGAGATGTTAAACTCTAGTTTTGAGGGTCCATTTGGGAGTTTGAAGTTTTAGGGAGCCTGGGGTTACTCCTTAGCCTCCATCACCCTCAGGTATACTCTGGCTCAGGGTTATAGTACTTGTCAAGAGCTCCAGTTATGGGTCAAATAGCAGAAGATGATCCTTCAGTAAAAAAAAAAAAAACATACAGAACTTGGAGGAGGACTGACCCATAGTTGTGTGTCACAGACCCACCATTGAGTGGACATGCTATGATGTCACACAAAGTCCTCCTGCCCCAAGGGTTAAATAGGCCTTCTGCCTCAAGGTTTAGCTGGGGAGAGTAGGGACCTCCACAGTGAACTTCTTACTCACACAGCCACACCTGCACCCATATATATATATATATATATATATATATATGTATATATATATATATATATATATATATATATATATATATATATATATATATATATATATATATCATCATCATCGTCATCATTTAACGTCCGCTTTCCATGCTAGCATGGGTTGGACGATTTGACTGAGGACTGGTGAACCAGGTGGCTACATCAGGCTCCAATCTGATTTGGCAGAGTTTCTACGGCTGGATGCCCTTCCTAATGCCAACCACTCCGAGAGTGTAGTGGGTGCTTTTACGTGCCACCGGCACAAAGGCCAGTCAGGCGGTACTGGCAACGGCCACACTCAAAATGGTGTATTTTACGTGCCACCTGCACAGGAGCCAGTCCAGCGGCACTGGCAAAGATCTCGCTATATATATATATATATATATATATATATATATATGCAGAAAATTAGGATTCAAGTGAGTCAGGCACTTAAATGGTAAGGAACTGGGTCAGATCAAAATTAAAATGCATACACAACAAAGATAGACAAGTACATATGCGAGTACCGAAGTACAGGCAGAAAGGTGTTCAGGTTATGTATATGATTAATTGAACCGGACGAAGTACATCACTAGCTCTTGGGCTAATCAAGAAACATACATTGCATTAAATATACGATCCATAATATATTTTGGATCAGGTGAGGAGCAGGTTCCGAGAGAGGTGAATTATAAATAATCTGTTGTTATATATATATATATATATAAATATAGATCAAAACAGTCTAATTCAAACTCTTCGGTACTCTGAGTTTCAAGTGTGTGGCTAGTCTTTGGCCATTGGGGTCTGAATGTATATACATACATACATACATACATACATACACATATATATTCTTTTATTTCTTTCTGTCATCTGACTGTGGCCATGCTGGAGCACTGCCTTTAGTCGATCAAATCGACCCCAGGACTTATTCTTTGTAAACCTAGTACTTAATCTATCAGTCTCTTTTGCCAAACTGCTAAGTTACGGGGATGTAAACACACCATCGTCGGTTGTAAAGTGATGGTGGGGGGAACAAACACACACACACACACACACACACACATACATATACGATGGGCTTCTTTCAGTTTCCTTCTACCAAATCCACTCACAAGGCTTTAGTCGGCTCGAGGCTACATCATAAGACACTTGCCCAAGGTGCCATGTAGTGGGAATGAACCCGGAACCATGTTGTTGGGAAGCAAGCTTCTTACCACACAGCCATGCCTGCGTCTATCTCTCTCTCTCTCTCTCTCTATATATATATATATATATGCAGGGACAGATTGATACATATACAAATCACATAATGCCAGCGAGATAGCCAACTATATATACATGACAATAAGCAAATGATATGTTTAATTCTGTTCTGACCTTGATCGTGAACGGCGTTTCTTCTTCTTCTTGTGTTTCTTCCTCTCCTCATCACTGTCCAGGTAACGACCCATCTTTGCAATGCTGAAACAATCGTTAACATTAATTAGTTATAAACTAATTACCTAAAAGAATATGTATATAATCGCTTCTCAGTGTAATTTGAACTAAGACATGTTTGTTTTTGATGATGATGTAGTGTAGTAGGAAGGGTTGAGACTCACTTAAATATTTCACAGTTATTGTAGTTGTTTAACTGCGTGTCAGTTTCTGATAAAAAAATATTCAAGTCATGACCACCCAGCCTTTTATTAATTTTTCAGACGCAGTTTAACTAATATGCTCTTTATTCTCAAGATAGTAGAGTGTTTAATTTGAGAGACTTGGCTACTATATCTAGCTGGTCAAGCGATAATGATGATGCTATTCGTTGGCTCGTGTATCAGCGCATACTTTGTGTTTTCACATTCAAAGTTCAAATCCCGCTATAGTGGAGTTTGTCTTTCCTAACTCCCATACTATCGTGAATCGATAAAATACGTATCAGGCATATAATTGCGATTGGTTTAATAAAATATACCCATTTTTGTGCCAATCTAACAAATCTTTATTATCATCTAAAATAAATATATACCCGTTGATGATATAAGATGGAATACGGTAAAAGGATACAAAAAAAATTAATTAAAGACAAATAATCATAAGAGTAACGATAATATTAGTACTCTTAACATATTATGTCGATTAATTACGTGAATGTGACAAAACATATCGAATTTAATATAATTAGAAGACTTACATCGTTCTGCTGTTGAATAATGACTATTACGGTGATATAGCGGTGTAACGTACTATTGTGACTCCTCGTCTTTTATGCCCGTCACTCACTACATTCAAACCCTATCGAAGTCTAACCTCTAGATGACTGTTTACAATGGTCCGAACCACCAGGTTATCGAAGACCAGTTTTTACTTCAAATAGTGTCAAAATGACGATCACAAATTTTCCTGTGGTGCCTGGTCTCGGAATTGGTGCTCTTCACTACGGGATATGACATCATTGTTAAAACCCATCTACAATGCTATCTTCAGGAAGGATTGTCTTGACGATTATACTAAAGATGCAACAGAATACTAGTGGAACAGTTCAATAAAAACAGCAATCCAAAGCAAACGTAGTATGTCTAATACTGTTCTATGGATACAGAGAACAAAAATCATGTACCGTTGTAGAGTTTAGTTTCCCAGCGGATATAGATTCTTATGTAAAACTGAAGAAAAAGAGAACGTCTATGGTGTCTTAATGACAACTTTTTTTAAGCAGACGATATAAAACTTACTGTTGTTATATCTAGAGATGATGGGAAGGAGGGATTCCCAGACGTCGACAGCATTCAAGGTGAACACCAATTGTATCGAGGGAGAAAACTGTTATAATAGACGTATTCATGGCTGTGTGGTTAAGAAACTTGCTTTCAGCCACGTGTTTTCGGGTTCAATGCCACTGCGCAGTACTTTGGACAAATGTTTTCTACTTATAGTCCCTGGGCCGACCAATACCACGTGAATCAATTTGGTTGACGGAAACTGTGAAATCCCGTCGTGTATACGTGCGTGCGTGCGCGCGCGCATCTTTGTGTCTGTATTTGTCCCCTGACTACACCCACCGATTAACACCCGGTGCTGGTTTGCTTGCATTCCCGTAACCTAGCGTTTCGGCTAGGTGTCTAGATGGAATAAGTGCAAGCCTTAAAATGTAGGTACTGGAAGTTGATGTGTTCGATTAAGGCGGTCCCCCCAGCATGGCCGCTGCCTAATGACTAAAACGAGTAAAAGATAAAAGAAAAAAAGAAGATAAAACTAATTATTAGCATTGGAATGTCACCGAAGACGGAGTTTTGGGGATTCAGGCAGTGGCTCTCATGGCTTTTGATCATAACTTATTGGAAGTGTTATCATGTACATTGTTTTGTCTTGGTATAAAAGATGGGCTGCAGCAAATATTCTGTATTCTGCTCAATACCACAGATTTGCTTGTCAGTTGTTTGACCTTAATCAGTTGAGCATGTCCCTTCGTGACTGACGATATGTTCATCTCTGATCGCGATCAGAAGTAGTTGGGAAGCGTCATAGCCATGTGTTCAGGGGAATTCTTTGGGGTTTGAATAATTCATCTCTGGAAACATGGGTGTTTCGTTCAACATCGTTCAACAACCCTTATTCAGGGACCTTTTGAGCGAGATGGGTTACTTGACCTAAAGAAAATTCTAACTGGAGCCCACCAGCAATGTCATGCGCTATTTATCTTGAAATGGGATCACTATGTCGTGCACATATGGTAGTGTAGTAACGCTGTGCGCATGCGTAGTCGCACGCATGCGTGGAATTCAACAAGCAAGCTTTCCCGCTTTGATCTGTCTCTTTCTCGGTCGGCCGGCCATGAGCATGGACGTGTCAAGCAGTGTCTCCAACATTCCAACTCTGGAGACAGTCTCTTTCTTGCTGGCCAGCAATTGAGCATGGACGTGTTTAGCTGTCTCTCACCATCTTTCGAACTTACGCTAGACAGCTCGCTTACATCTACACACCAACGTCCCAACAACAATGCTCACACACACAGAAGCTGTAACAACAAACAAGAGCTAAAGATGTATATATTTACCACCTGAATAAATGTTGTATAAGTTGATAGTCTGGAGTTCAGCGTTCCGTTTAATTTCTAATTTTATATAGGAAAGTCAGGTATACATCTAATGATGTATAACCAACTTTCCTATAGTAGTGATGCATGTGCCTGGTTTACCCTTATCAGACGGATAGTCGTGCTGGGTATATTGGGCTTCATATATTGGTACCCCAGTGTCATTTTGATGGAATGCGCAGCTCTCTTACTCAATAATAATAATAACAATAATCCTTTCTACTGGAAGCACAAGGCTCTTCAAAAAAGAAGGTTATGGTGACTGTTTGGTGGTGTACTGCTGGACTCATCCACTATAACTTCTTAAAACCCGGAAAAATCATTACTGCAGAAACATGTTGCCATGAATTTGCCATATTGCCACGAAAAACTCCTGCTACTCTCTCCAAGACTGGTCAACAGAAGAGGACCAACCATTCTTCACGACAATGCTTGACCACACTCTTCACTAATGACGCTCCAGAAGTTGAGGGAACTTGGCTATGAAGTTCTTCCCCATCCAACTTATTTCCCAGACCTTTCTCCTTCCGATTACCCTTTTCTAAGCACCTTGATGGTTTCCGACCAGGAGAGGAGTTCAAAAATCAAACCGATGCTGGAAGTGCGTTCGAAGAGTTCATCAGTTCCAGAACCCCAGATGTTTATGTCGACGGATATTTGTCCTCATCTAGTTTGTTGTTAACACAACGTTTCGGCTGATATACCCTCCAGCCTTCTTCAGCTGACAACAAGGTATGTGATAAGGAAGAAAGAAAAGTCGATAGATATCACAGGTCAGCTTGGGAGGTTAAGCAGTTGAGGTCGATGAAAAAAGTGGTAGTAGTACGAATAATTGTTAGAGTCCTGGGAATAGTGAGTAAAAATCGTGAGAAGTACACGGAACAAATAGGGGCTGCAATAAGGGTGGAGCACTTGCACAAAACAGCACTGCTTGGAGCCGCTCGAATACTCCGGAAGGTGCTCGAAAAATAAGAGGTGTTACCTTAGTTCACTGGTAGTGAACAGCTGACATCGTAGTACATTTCCAGCGTTAGAAGCTGTGCAATTTCAATAATAATAATAATAATAATAATAATAATAATAATAATAATAATAATTTTAGATGGTCGTAGTCTCACGTGAGGAAAACATCTAATAACGACTCCGTTCAGAAGGCTGGAGTAGTACATATATGTACCAGAGGGGAAAGAGAAAGAGACACAACCGAGTAGAATGTTTGATAGATGATTTATTGATATGTTAACATGTGTGTTTGTGTGTGCATCATGTATACAGAATAATAGACAGACCGTCATGGGAACAAAGTGTATGTGTATATAGGCATGGATGTATACGTGTGCGTTAAGTACATATAAGAATAGCAATGAAGAAGACCGTGAAAGAATCTATAATGAGAAGTTAGACGAATGTTCATAGACACAAGAAATGAGAGTACCAGTTCGTAGTCAGTTGTACACGGTAGTTGACATACTATATCAAGAAGTTGCGGCGATGATGCAGAGCCGGAGTTGCGGTACGTGTCGGACGAAGTTGTGGTTGTAATGCTGCTGCCTGGATCACTTGGTACAGGAGTTCTCGCAGGTTGTATATTTGCTGTTGATCCACGGTAATTCACGAACAGTGCTGTGTTGAAACCTGGGCGAGTTGCTGGTTGAGCTGTGTACGTAGAGAGATGATGTTGACGACATTAAGAAGATGATGATGGCGACGAAGAAAGAGATTGCCGTATACTGTTGAACAGGTGTTGTCGTCTGGCCCGCAGGTTGTATATTTGTTGTTGATCCATGGTGGAATAATTCACGAACAGTGCTATGTTGAAATCTGGGAGTGTTGCTGTTGGATAGGTGTTGTCGTCTGGCGTTGTCGCTGGAACTGGCTGTTTCTTGTGTGGTCAGTGGCTAGACCTTAAAAGGTCTGGAACCAAAGACCTCGAGACGAGGAGAAGGTGAGTTTTTATAAGGAACAGTAGGCTCAAACGGGATTGAGAACAGGCTGTCTCACGTGATCTTATTTAGAGCTCCGATTGGTTATACGCTGCAGATTGGCGCGACAGAGTAAGCGACAATTGCACGAATACTAAGGGTAGCTGTTATCTGTTACGTTCGAATGTACGTATATATATAATAAAGGGGAGAGGAATTTCAGTAGAGTGTACGATACATAATAATAATAATAATAACAATAATAATAATAATAATAATAATAATAATAATAATAATAATAATAATAATAATAATAAAGAAGCAGAAAAAAAGAAGAGTGGCATTGTTATCAAGTGAACGATATTTCGGCATCAATCCTATAATAATAATAATAACGGTTTAAAATTTTACCATAAGGGCAGCCATTTTTGGGGAGAAGATGAATCGATTACATCGACCCAAGTGTTTCGTTGGTACTTAATTTATCGACCCCGAAAGGATAAAAGCCAAAGTCGACCTCGGCGGAATAATAATAATAATAATAATAGCAATGACTTCTGTTAAATTTTGCCCGTTACTCAATGTTTTACTGAAAGCGAAGTTAGGACGACCCTGTCTTAGATTAAAACTGCAGTGTCTTTTTTTTATTTTGATGTTTCTCTTTTGTCCGTTTATATTGTTTTATTTGACAGGATGTGAAGAATATATAGCGAGCAGAAGGTAGCAATCGTCGAAATCTGACCAACTCTACACAGCTTTTGGCAAAGTAAGAGACAACAAAAACAGCATTTCTTCCACTGACATTTGTCTAAGATAATTAACAGGTTAATTGTAAAACCTGCCCTTTCTGTGTATGTGTGTGTGTGTGTATGTGTATGCGCGTGCGCGCACGCGCTCCTACGTATACGGACATATATGCATATATGCATAAACGTACATATGTACATAGACATGTGCACACTCACACATGTATATACATATACACATATCTGCAAATACGTATTTGTGTGTGTGCGTGTATATATATATATATATATATATATATATATATATATATATATATATATGTATATATATATATATATATATATATATATATATATATATATATATATATATATATATATATATACGGTATATGTATATATATGTATATATATATATATATATATATATATATATGTATATATATGTATATATATATATATATATATATATATATATATATATATATACATACTATGTATAAATACATGTATGTATCTCCCCCCCCCGTGTGCGTTTATATATGTATGTATATATATATACATATATATATATGTACGTATATACCGCAAAAATATGTTTATCTGAAATACAAAAAAACAAATCAGATTCACCAGGTGGCAACAGATAACTTACGTATGCTCTCTCTCTCTCTCTCTCTCTCTCTCTCTCTCTCTCTCTCTCTCTCTCTCTCTCTCTCTCTTATCCTGTCTCTTTCCCAATCTTTCTCTTTCCCAATCTTGCTCCCTCACTCTCTCTCCTTCTCTATCTCTCCCTTTGTTTCCTTTTTTTCAATTATTCTCCTCTTTTCTTTTTTTTTTCTGTTTTCTTAAAATTTAATTTCAGATTTTTTTAACAGGAAAAAAAAAACATAAAAACTCTCTCACCATGTAACAATTAAGTAAAGTAACAATTTGATTAAAATTCTATTTCGATATAAGGTTAATACACACATGCACACATGCAAAGGTAAGCTCACAGACAGACAGACAGCCTGACAGACAAACAGACAGACACACACACACACACACACACACACACACACACACAGACGTATGAAAATAAATGCAAAAAATTTTGTCATTCAAAGAAAAGTCCACCTGTGAAAAGCCACGACAAAATCTACCCCAACCAAAACCCCAATAAAGTAACTTACCGCCGCCCCTCGCAACTGCCCCTCCCACCGCCATCACTGTTTCCCTTCCATCCCACCCCGGGTCACCACTGTCCTTTCCCGCCACCACCATCGCCGCCATCGCCTCCACCATCACCTCCGCCACCACTATCACCACTGTAATTATATTACTACTACTACTACTTTCCTGTCAAGCGGGATATTGCAAAGTCATCAGTTCCTGAGGGAGTTGGGATTAGAAGAAAACAAAAAAAAGAAATTCTTTCTATATCTTATTGATGCAGCTGTACGAAAATGTGCCAGACTCTTACAGTTCTGCAAATAATGGACTTCATAATAAAGACGTCCCGCCGCGTATTCACAAGTCCTGTAGGTTCCTTAATTAATTTTGTGTTATATTATAAACGCTGTATGTCAGTTACGAATGGTTGGATGCATGAGACACTTTGACATTTTTCACTCGAAATACTGTCTTCTTCGAAGTCGGCGAGCTGGCAGAAACGTTAGCACGCCGGGCGAAATGCTTAGCGGTATTTCGTCTGCCGTTATGTTCTGAGTTCAAATTCCGCCGAGGTCGAGTTTGCCTTTCGTTCTTTCGGAAAGAGAGTAACTGCAGCGCGTCCATAGGGGTAGCATCCATGGTTGTGTAATAAGCTAATGAAAGATTCACGATGATTCAAGCCCCCAATTCAGAATCATCATAATGACAATGGATAGCGACAGAATCATGGGAATCTGCGAAAGCTGCGAAAAAAAAAAAAAGAAAAAGAAAATATTTACATCATATCTTTATGAACGTGTGTGGCGAAACAAATTTAGAGATAGTGAAAACCTATTCACGAATCTCATTTCGGACATCAATGACCGTTAAGTTTCCTCGTAAATGTGATTGTTTTTGTCTTATATAAAAAGTATGTTAGTACGTTACATACGGTATTTACTTGAAATCATGGAATGTCACTGTCGTCACTTCCGGTTTCTATCGCAATTACTCCATTTTTTAAGGGCAATTTACTTCCACTATTTTTACGACGGTTAACTGCATGATAACCTATTTGATGTATTGTAGGTATAAAATACTTGAAAGGCGTGTTTTATAAGTCAGAAAAGGATAATGTCGTTCTGGACAGCACATTGAATTACAGCAGTAGCACATTGTATTACAACTATCGTTAGCACGCCGGTCAAAATGCTTCGCGTCATTTCATTCGTCTATACGTTCTGAGTTCAAATTCTGACGAGGTTGACTTTACCTTTTATCCTTTCGGGGTTGATGGAATAAGTAGCAGATACGCACTGATCGACTATTCCCCTCCCCCAAATTTTTGGCCTTGTACCTATAGTAGAAAGAATTATTATTATTGTTTCACTCACTGGTTTATTTTATGAATGGAATGTCATTTGTTTAAATCTGTTTGCATTCAATTATGATTGCAGTGACTGGGTCTTTTTGAGATGGGAATTTAAGACGTTTTATCACAAAGTCCAACAGTTGATATACTTCAAACTGATTCATCCATTTAAACCGATTTGTCAACCGTTTAATAATCAAACATAAAATAGAATGATTCAGGCTGCCTAGTTTGCTGGAAGATAATGGATGGTTCTGGATCATAACCAAATATTTTGCAATCTGGTTCAAGAATTCTTTTCAGCCTCAACAATTGTCTGTAGTCGATTTGTCGATAGGCTTCTATGAGAGCCAGCTTGCGGTTTTCGATCCTTTTATCTCTGGGACCAGAACGTGCGTGAGCATCAAGTAATGTTTTTAAGAAAGTGGAATATGGAATGTAAGCCCGGGAATCGTCTGAATAAGGAAACGGAATTTCGCGGCTCAAAAGACCACGGATCTGCATTTTCTTCCACACTCGACGTAAGGCTTCTGTAAACGTCATGCATTTTGTGACCGCTAACCTCATGGCATAGACGTTATCTGCCGCATCGGTTAAAGCGTCGATTTCGCTCTCTTTGGCAAAATCTGAGAAATGGATGAGAGAATCTACACCAAGTTTTTCCAGAATGTATATAGTGTCGTTTTTAAATGACTCAAGCTTCCCAATAATATCATACTGAATCTGGCAAGGTCGACAATGATCGTAACTCGGTGTGAAATGGCCGTTTCTGAATCGATTATGTTCTTCCGAATCTATGAAGTAATCAATAAATTCCGGAAACGTGACGTCATGGCCACACTTGATACTGTGGTTAGACGGAAGTGAACGAAAGTAACGAACAATATAGGTGCCTGTGTATTTCCAGTAGAACGAATTGGGCGAGAAAAGCTTGTCGACATATCCCGACAAGAGGCGAGCGTACGGTTCTCTCACGAACAAGAATTTGGTATATTTCTGTAAAAGAACGTGAACTATATCAAAAGAAACCTTTCTCAGAGTATTGAAACTGAAATGCGCTTCCATACCCCGAATAACAAATGGATTACTAGCGTTCCGTATGCCGATAAGAATTTGCATAGTTCGCTTCCAAAATGTTGAGCCAGTTTTCTCAATGGCACAGTATATAATTTTGTGTCTCGAATCAATGTGCATTCGACCTTTGATATTAGCTTCCGTGTTGTTACCAATGAATACATTTTCTTTCCCGTTACAAACTTCTTGCAGTCGTCTACGCCGTTCTTCGAATATTGAATCTTGCTTGGAGAATTTCACAGATGTTTTTGCATAAGAATCCACCTGATGAAAAAGAGAAAGAAAGGAAGAGGTAAAATACGTAGATAGAAAGGCAGATAAAGACAGACCAAGATGCACACACACACACACACACACACACACACACACACACACACACACACACACACACACACACACACACACACACACACACATTACAGTAATATCAGCGCCAAGCAGTGTTTAGACATAAGCGAACTTTAGGTTAGTTGAATTATGTTTGTGACATATTTCAACAGCAAAAGGCAAATTCACTGCAGTTATTGCGGAGAAAAATTCTCTCTTATGGTAAAAATGGTGTAAAAACACCATACCTGTCTAGTGCTGCCACCTGTCGGATTCTCAGACATCGATGTATCTAGCTTCTTAGCCGTTATCAATAAGAAATACTGAAGAGAAGCAACTCTTGACAGACTTAATTGAAGCCGAGGCTTTAACTAAAATACAGTCAATAGCATTGATTTGCGCCAGCAGACCGCCAAGGTCATGAAAATTAGTTGCCTTTAGCAAGTTGAAATATGCCACAAATATATTTTAGCTAACCTAAATTTCGCTTATGCCTAAACACTGCGTAGCGCTGATATTACGGTAATTACTATCTATCTATCTATCTATCTATCTATCTATCTATCTATCTATCTATCTATCTATCTATCTATCTATCTATCTATCTAGGGAGCTGTCTGTCTGTCTGTTAGTAACCTCCATCTTTTATATTAAGCTCTCACTCACCATTCTCTCTTTTGTCGGCTGTTTGTTGCCCAGCATCTCTTTGTCGTATGCTGCACCATTCTAATGCAACAAGTCCTATCTTTCTTTTGCAATCTGCTTCGGTTCGGTTTTGTGTCTATCAATAGAAGGACATACACACACATACACACAACACATTTTCTCTGTCTGTCTGTCTGTCTGTCTGTCTGTCTGTCTGTCTGTCTCTTTCACATACACAGATACAAAACGTACAAAACGACTGATTCTATGATATACGAAACTTACTTTAGAATGCATCACATGCTGTGGTCCACGTCGTTGCCATGGTTTGAATTTCTCATGTGTTGCTGAAAGAAAGAAAAAAAAAAAAAAAATTAAATGAAATTTGAATAAGAAAAGTAAATTAAATATCTCAGGGAGGTTCAGTGTGACACGTGTGACAAGGCTGGCTCGTTTCATTTCTAGTTTGTCATAACCACGTTTTTTGATAACTAAAGCATCTAAATAAGAAACGATAACCTTAAATTTATATACATTTTCTGTTCTCGTTGATGAACAATTGCTATTTGGATGCAAAACTTCAAGGTTAAAATTCGGTATTTGCATATATATTTATTTTCATAAATATATCTTAATTTGTTTTTATGTATCCCTTTCAGGATATAAGGAAGAATGCAATAATTAGGAAGATAATTAGCTAGCAAACTAGCTAAATATTTGGAAAGATTAAAAAAGAGGGTGATAGAGTGAGAATGGGTGTGTATGAACAAGACAATTTATTAATAGAAAAATAAGAAAGAAAATAGACCACCGTACGTTCTGGCTTCTTACTGTGTGTTGAAGAAGTTAATAAAAGACCTGTGTGGAGTTGTCAGACTACTTTCGCAGAAATCCAATTAGAAAAGTCTACTTGTCTAACAATCTTGGAAGATTTTATCAAAACAGACTTGATAAATCTTTGAATGTCAGTTTTTGATGGGGCCAAACCACCAACCCTAACGTATAGGTCACTTCTATATTGGAAAGGGGCTTTGTTTTTAAAAATTATTTTCACGGCATTGTTTTAATGGAGCAGTCATCGACCTTGAGCAGGAGATGAAGGTTGGCAATCGAGTTTTGATCCTCTGATCTGTTGGATGGAAGTTGTAATAAGACTCGCAGTCTTTTTTTTCTTTTCATACCACAGTGCGAATATTATTAAAACGAAATGCTTTCTTTCTTTTTATTTTATCGATGTGAGATCTTTCTGTAGTTTAATGGAGAGTCAGAGAATTTCAGCCGATGACGCAAAGATAAAAGATATACAGAGAGATACAGATGGAGGTATATGTGGTAAGAGATAAATATGTTGATAGACACAAGTAGACAGAGAAGGAAGGGAGAGAGAAATAGAAGGGTGGGGAGAGAAGGAGGAAAGAATGGAATAACTATATTAGCTTTAATACTTGGCATCTTTTTGTGACCAACCGGAAGTTTCAATATATTGGACAACCTGATTTACATGTTGTTGTTGTTGTTGTTGTTGTTGCAACTAACTAG